>NC_037094.1:44792814-45097667 GCF_002994745.2 Rosa chinensis | reverse complement strand
CCCACAACTTTGACCTCGCGCCACCATCCTCTCCTCCTCCACCCCTTCGCACCTATGCTCACCGTCCCACAACCCCAGCACCACCAGACCCACTCACCCACTCATCAAATTCCGATCTCCCCACGTCCCATTCTCCACCGCTCACTTCCTCCATAGTTGCTCCTACACCAACCACCCTTCCTTTGCCCGTGCCCGACCCACCCGTCGCCGAGCCCCTTCGTCACTCTAGCCTGACCACAGCTTCTCCGGTCAAATTCCGGGATTATATCGTCTCACAGGTCACGCTTCCCCGCTCCGATCAGTCATCCTCATTGTTTCCAGGTCCAACCAGAGGCACCCGCTATCTCCTCTGTAATTATGTTTCATATCACCGATGTAAGCCTGCACACCAATCTTTCCTTGTTCAAATCAATCAAACCATCGAGCCCCGTTCCTATTCCGAGGCTATCTCCTATCCGGCATGGCAAGAGGCGATGCAGTCTGAATTGCAAGCTCTCCAAGACAACGGAACCTGGACTCTCACTCCTCTTCCGATTGGTAAGACCCCAATTGATTGTCGATGGGTTTATAAAATTAAACATCGAGCTGATGGTTCCGTCGAGCGATACAAAGCTCGCTTAGTTGCCAAAGGATTTACGCAGCTGGAGGGTGTTGATTACCAAGACACTTTTTCTCCCACTGCCAAGATTATCTCTGTTCGA
Source organism: Rosa chinensis (assembly GCF_002994745.2). Classification (NCBI taxonomy): domain Eukaryota; kingdom Viridiplantae; phylum Streptophyta; class Magnoliopsida; order Rosales; family Rosaceae; genus Rosa; species Rosa chinensis. The sequence goes on along the minus strand of NC_037094.1, from coordinate 45,096,966 downwards.
TGTCTCCTTGCGTTGGCAGTAGCTCGTGGCTGGTCTCTTCACCAGTTAGACGTCAACAATGCTTTCTTGCATGGCGATCTTGAGGAAGAAATCTATATGTCTCCTCCGCCAGGGCCTTGGAGACAGGGGAGGAACACTTAGTCTGCCGACTCCACAAGTCGTTGTATGGCCTAAAGCAAGCGTCCCACTCCCACTCCACAAGTCGTTGTATGGCCTAAAGCAAGCGTCCCATCAGTGGTTTGCCAAATTCTCAGAGGCTATTCAGTCTGCTGGATATGTACAATCAAGAGCTGACTACTCTTTGTTCACCAAGAAACACGGCAAGTCCTTTACTGCTCTCCTAATTTATGTTGATGATATTTTAGTTACCGGAAATGATCCAGTGAGTATTGCTGCACTCAAGAATTTCCTCCATTCCCATTTCCGTATTAAAGATCTAGGAGACTTGAAACATTTTCTTGGTATTGAGGTTTCAACCTCTAGCAATGGGATCTTTATCTCTCAACGTAAATATGCATTAGAAATTGTCAAGGATGCAGGGTTAATAGGCGCAGCCCCTACTGACAGTCCTATGGAAAGAGATTTAAAGTTGTCTGACAAAAGTGACTTGCTAAAAGATCCAGCTCGTTACAGAAGACTTGTTGGGAGATTAATATATCTTACAGTTTCGAGACCAGACTTTACATATTCGGTACATGTACTAAGCAGGTTCATGCATCAGCCACGAAAGCTACATATGGAAGCAGCTTTGCGTGTTGTCCGGTATATTAAGAAGGCACCAGGTCAAGGATTGTTCTTTTCTTCTAAGAGTGATTTTAGATTGCGTGCTTTCTGTGATTCTGATTGGGCAGGTTGTCCAATTACTAGGAGATCCACCTCAGGTTATTGTGTCTTTCTTGGTCCCTCATTGGTTTCATGGAGATCAAAGCTACAGAAAACTGTTTCCCTCTCTTCAGCTGAAGCAGAATATCGAGCAATGACTGGTGCTTGTTGTGAACTCACATGGCTTCGATATCTTCTCAAGGATTTGGGAGTATTGCATCAAGAACCAGCCCTTCTATATTGTGATAATAAAGCAGCGCTGCACATTGCAGCAAATCCTGTCTTTCATGAGCAGACTCGACACATTGAAATGGACTGTCACTATATAAGAGATAAGATACAAGATGGATCTGTTGTCACCAAGTTTGTGGGTTCTACACATCAATTGGCAGACGTTTTCACCAAAACTTTGGGAAAGGAAATCTTCATTCTTATGGTTGGCAAGTTGGGAGTTAGAGACATTCACTCTCCAACTTGAGGGGGAGTGTTAGGAAATCAATCATGTTAGGAAAGTAATCCTAAATATCCTCTGTATGATCTGTAGATATCCGTTACTTTTGTACTCCTTTATTATAGCTTGATTATAGGATAAGTGAGATTAGTTACCTTATGAATATAGGTTTGTACCCTCTATATGTAATCTGTATGTAATCGACAATGTATCAATGCAATATCATCTCTTCAGCCTATTGGTTTCTCATTCTTTCATGCATCACTTGCACCTTTTGAACTAAAACGAAATATCAGAATTCATAGGAATTTCTACATATTCTGCCAGGATTTTCTTAACTGGTATTGACTTCCCCAAATCCTCCCGGTTAACAACATCTTTGGATGGACTTTTTGGACTTGCCATCTGGTCCTGGTTAATGTTCCTCTTCATCGGAATTATACCGATGATCAGTTTCTTCATTCATCCTATCGTCATCATCTTCTTAACGAGGATCATCCTTTGGATCTGAACTCCGAAGGTTCAACTTTATCATCAGCTTCATCTTCTTCAACTTTGGATACCTCCATAGCTTTTTCAAGACATGGTACTTCCTTTGTTTCTAAGGAAAGAAATGCAAAATGTATAAGTACAAAGCTTACTCAAAAAAATGAAATGAATCATGCTGCATTATCCACTGTCACGCCTACTATTACGCAGTATCATCAATTTTAAGCGCATTGTCTAAGAATACACTGACAATGCCATATCAACAAGAATTCTGAGAAGATTTGAAAAGTAAATCCAATCATCCTATGCATTCGAAGCAGAACAACTGTGCATGCATGAGTAGCAAAGTTTAGTAATCCGCATAACAAGAATTTGTCAAGAAAAAATGAATTGCTTAGATAAAAGGACGTGATATAACAGAAAAAATCACTAGCAAAGCTGGAACAACTTTGCATTTGAAGCAGTAAGTGATGTGTGTGGATAGCAATAAATTAAGCAGTCCGCATAACAAGAGGCCAGGTTGCTGTAACAAGAGGCCAGGCTGCTGTAACAAGAGATTTTAATATAAATTTTCTATGCAAAGTAAGTTGGCAATCCATGTATAACAGGCGGAAAACTGAACATCCTTGGACGTATGGAAATTCATATTAACGCGAGCTAATAAAATGACCAATGAGAACAATGTCAAAATAAGCTAATTAATGAGATAACAGCTACCACTACATCTTTGAACTTGATATCCCAACATCAATGTATTCAACTCTATTAGGCCGTTAAGCCTTATCTTGAGTGATCTGGTACGGTAATGCCAGTTATGCTACAATTAACTTATGAACAACATAACTTTAAGATGTTTTAGAGTCCTCGTAAGCACTGAAAACCTCGTCAATCTCCATTTCAGAATTATCTGTATGTGAGTTATCCTCCAAGTGAATGCTCTCTTGTTCAGAATCTCTCACTTTCAGAATTGCTCCTATATAAACCACTGTCTTCTATGTCTGACATGTCAGTAAAAGTTTCAATCTTCTTCTTTTCTCTGTAACCAATAATGCTGTTTGGCTCCAAAACCAGCTGGTGTGCAAACAGACTTTTGGGCTCAAACAAATGCTCTGAACTTTTTCCTTCCAAATAACCAAAGGGCACTTCTCAATGAGCTCTGAACCTTCATAAGCTTCTGTCAAGAAGACAGTAAATCTCTTCCCTCTCTCCGAGACCTAGAAGATGCCAAAATGCTTCAGAAATAGTCTCATAAGCTTTTGGGGCATCACAAGTTCCTGTCACTAATCTCTTCTCAACAGTAAAGCTACGAAGCTCATGCATGATAGCCACTGCCCTCTTGTCAAATTCTTTCGACCCACCCAGCTTTAAGTCCCCTGGCATCTGCATAGGGTGACAAATAAGACCCTTTTGTGAAAATGATCAAGCGCTCCCCGATATTTGTACACTCTCTTCTTGTAATTGGGACGGAACTTCAAAGGAAACGAGAGTGAAAGCAAGCCAGGGGTATGAGCACGGGGCATCAGTAACCCCCAATGTCTTCTTCTCCAACTCCGTTATAGCCCAAGCAGGATTCCAAGTAACAAGTTCCAAGTAGTCAATATCCTCATTATCCCGGACCAGCCTAAAGTGTACGTTGGGGATACCTGTGCACCCAGGTAGTCCTAAAATCATTTGTCTCTCCTATAATGAGCAATCTTGTCAACTCTGAAGCCGCTTATCAACAGACACCATAGTAACATACTCAGCAGCCTTATCTTGATGCTGCTCAAGTAACCTATCCTCCTCCTCTACCAACTCCTCATCCCACACCATAAAACTCCCCATCCCACACCATAAAACTCCCCTACGATCCCTATACAATTCAAACAGTTTTGGCGATTTCCTAATGAAATCAGACATCCTATGGGGATTAGGAAGACTAACTTGTCCAATGACCTCACCGGAATTATCATTTCCGGCTCCTTGTTTAGTAATTCCATCAAAAAGAGCACCCTTGGAGGCTTATCTTCCATTTCTCAGTGACAATTTCAAGATCATGAACCCTCCCTCTTCAATTTGCTCCTGTCCTGTCCTGCACACGCTTACTGGTGATTCTGATTCTTTAACCACCAACCAATGGAGGACCAGTATCTTCTCGCAAACATTGCTAGCCTAAATCAAAACCAACACTTCACTTTTGTTTGGAAAATGCAATACAAATAAGCAATGCAGTTAATGCCCAAGTGTTTGTGATAATTATTTTAATTTTTAATTTTTTTTTCTCTCTCTTTCATAATAATTCCTTTTTAAGCCCAACATTTACAAATGCTTCAAGTTTTAACATCCCGTAAAACAAATGGGGTTTTAGGTCTGCACTGCTAAAGCATAAGCCTCTGTTCATAGTTTGTGGCCGTTGCGAAAACTCGGCAGGTAAATTAAGGGTTTAACCCAACAGAAATGCCTTATCTCAAACCCCAAATGTGATACCCCAGTCACTCTGTGTTTGTTTTTGTAGGTGAAGAAGCCATGGTGGGTTGGCAGAGGCATCTCCACTCCTTAATCCGTCAAGTATCCAATTACACCCAATCTGCCTCCTTTTCTTCTTCTTCTTCTCGCTTAGGGGGTCTGTAGCTTCAAAATCTCATCTTTATTTGCTTATTTTTGCTTTCATTGATTGATAGAAAGAAAGATTCTCACTTTGTGTTCTATGCGCGCAGCTGGTTTGCCTTATCTGCAGAGACCATCTTCTCCTACCACTCCAAGGCCTCTTCATTACTACTTTCAACAATTGGTAATTGCAATTTCTGTGCTTTCCGTTATGTTTGTCTTGTCATTTACCTATTTGTAGTTGTAACTTGAAATTGTGGCAGGGAATTTCGAGTTCGAGGAACTTACTTGCAGAGGAACCGGTTTCGTCTCCTTTGACTCCGCTTTTGACATCAACTTCTGCAAAACCTGAAGAGCACAACCAGAAATCACTTACTAAGCCTTCTACGGTTCAAGCTATTCTAAAGGGCATCAAACAGGTATTCCATACTGCATGCTTCTTGTGTTGCTGTAATGTTCTCTGATAGATTTCATGCTTAATTCGTTTGGAGTTTTTGCTGAAATGTCTTGGAATTTCAAGCTTTTGTTTGTGGTTTATATGCATAATTGTGTTCCTTTGCTGCCTGTTAATCCAAATATAGTTTAGGCAATTGGTGTATGCACGCAAGTACCGATTTCTGTTACCTTAGGATGGATTACTGGTAATCAGTCTGGGGTCTTAACAACTTATAGGAGATGCGACTTTTATATTGTTCTTTTTCATTTATGTGAGTTGTGTATTTAGGAAATGCAGCAGTGAAACTGTAGTTTGTAAATGTTCTTTATGCCATGGGAAGCCGTGCCTTTTGTTCAAAGTGATCTCTGTTCTTTTTTGCATTCAAATTGGAGCCATGTCTTGCAGTTTAAACATTAATGAAAGGATCTGATCATCTAAATGATTGCTCTTTAAGTTGTACATGATGTTATTTTTAAGTTTCCCCTCTATTCTTGGGGCACTTTTATTTAGTTTTGACTTTTAGCTCACTCGCTGCTCACTATCAGAGTCCTAAGAAGGTCAATTTGGTTGCTACACTGGTTCGTGGCATGCGTGTTGAAGATGCATTGTTGCAGTTGCAAGTGACAGTAAAGAGAGCTGCAAAAACTGTATATCAGGTGATAATTCATTCATCTTTTTTATTTAGGAAGCATGCAATTAGTACAAATTCATGATATATATTTGCTGGGCTCTGTAAAAACTGATGCCTTAAAGTCAGCAGTTGCAGGATTGAATAATTGATATCTTTTGGTTCAATAATTGTGAATTGTATATGAGAGTAATGGCAGGTGTACCTTCCTGGGGCCATCGTTAAGAGTTTATAGAGTCTTTCTTATTCATGCATTAACATATAAAAGATTAGCATTTAGAATCTTTGAATGAGTAGAGGTTTGATGTTTTATATGCAATGCCTTGATTAAGCTAATCAATTGCACACATGAGAAATGTTTACAACAGAAAGCTAAAACAAACTACTTTGTGCAGGTTATTCACTCAGCCAGAGCAAATGCAACACATAATCATGGGCTGGATCCAGACCGTCTCCTTGTTGGTATATACAAGTGAAGTTTGTATCCTTTTCATCTTTTTGTAGTTCAACTTTTCACTCTGTATTCTCTCCCTGTGTGCAGGTGAGGCATTTGTTGGAAAGGGATACTACAAGAAAAGAATTTCCTACCATGCTAAAGGAAAATGTGGAGTCAAAATGAGACCAGAATGCCGACTGACAGTGGTAGTACGGGAGATTACCCCTGACGAGGAGGCCGAGATAGCCAAACTGAAAGTTAAGAATTTTGTTAAGCTCACCAAGCGGGAAAGAAGGCTTGTTCCTCATCAGCTGATTGAGACAACTTCAATTTGGGGCCGCAAAGGCAAGGGTCGCAATCATGAACCAAATGGTATCCCTGCATGATCAAGCTCTCTTCCAATGATTTTCAGCTTCTAAAAGAAAGTACACAGTCTCCTGTCTGTCCTTGCATTTCAATGAAGTTTGTCTTGTGGAAGTGTGAAAGGTCAAAGTGCCACAGTAGGAGCAACCTTGTTTCTGTTTTGTTTGAATGCTTAACGCGTAGAATATGATATGATCATTTCCATCTTAGTTGCCTTAATTTGGATGAATAATTTTTTTTTTTCAAAATAAACCATGCTCATGTAAAACATGTTTAGATTTCTGAATCCATATCCATGAATCATAAGCACTAGTTAGAGATCCCGCGCTTTGCTGCGGGTAGTATCACTTCGTTCAAGTTGTATAACAATTATCAATTGCTTTCTAACTGAACTGACAACAAATAGTAATCAAATGAAGTTCTCTAGTTCACAGATGGATCAAATGAAGTTTTCTAACTCAACTAACAACTAATAGTAATCAAATGAAGTTCTCTAGTTCACAGAGGGAGGGAGCCCAAGTACTACAGTCTTCTCCATGTTCTAACAATTTAACACATTCCTCCTGCACATAATAGAAGATACCAGCAAAGCAAGTGTGAGACTTTGCTCAAAAAGATTCCAATTCAACATGATTTTAAATCAAGTTGAAGAGACTTGGTGCCTAAAAAGAAAGGAAGCAAATTCTTGTAGCACCTACCATATGGTATTTTGAGCATAAGTCCCCAATCTTAATGAGGTTGTATTGCCTACTGCCTCTGAATGTTTCTAATGCTTAAAATCAAAATTTTTGTATAGTCAGGTTAGAAAATTGGTAAAAAAGAATAAAAATAAAAATAAAAAGTGCGTAGGAGAGACAAGGGAGGCTATAATTGTCTTCTATCTTAACTGAGGCTTATAGCTTCCTATCTTAACTGAAAGCAGACATACTGAATGTCTTCCAATATGAATATTTTGATTATTAAATGTATATGTGATTACTGTCTATCTAGCAACCAATACTGTTAAGTCCTGCGACAGAATGAAATTGGAAGAACAAAGTTGGTACACTTCTAAACTTATTAGATGAGATAACAATATCAAAGGATGTTCAGTATGTACCATATTAGTCATGGGCATCATCCTTATCCTCCTTATCTTGATCGGCTTCTTCTTGATCCTCTGTCATTTTCATATTTCTTTGCCAGTTTCTGATTCAATTTTGTACTCCTCTTCAGAACCTTCTTAGTCCTCTTCAGCGTGAGAAAAAAGATTAATGAACTGCAGTCTCACCTAAGGAAAAGGATTGGCTACATAATCAAACAATGCCCAACCAATGATCTGGAAATTCTAAATGTGATCATATATCAGAAAATTATAAGAACTGCACCTGCATAATTAATCAAACTAACATATTCAACATTTGGAAGTTGTTCTTGCTCTTTGCAATCAGGAAGTTGTCAATGCCTTTAATGTGAAGCTTCTTAACACCTGTTTGACAAAAAGACTAATTGTTAAAAACATAGTTGATCTTAGGGTGGCAAAGAGACTATCGTAGGTAAACAAAGTTGGTAACTAAATCTAATTATAACAACCTTTTACTTGTATTAGTAATGTGCCTCTAAATCTTCAAACAAAGACTTCCCCTTTTTCATGACAGTGGAGGCCCTAAAAATAGAGATATCAGTTACTTATATCAAATGTAAGCTTTTACAGATAGACTATAGACTTGCAGGAATATTACTGAATCGTAAAACAAATTCCAATGGCTTACTTGTTCCTTGCCTTCACACCATTCCTCAGTTGAAGCTCTTGGTGACACACGCTTTGGGTCCTTCGATCACTTCTTCCCTGTTAAAGAAAGGCAGCACTTTTTTTCTTTTAAAGAAAGGCAGCGTGAAGTATAGAATTAAATGGACCACCTTCACCTTTGTTCTGCAAGTGTGTGTGTGTGTGTATATTAAAATATTTTTATATTCATTATGAATCCCAAAAAAAGAAAAACATACTACATACATACAAAAGATGTTCATGTAAGCATTTAATCTTTTCTGAAGCCTTTCAAATTAGCAAAGAGAATGATTCTATGTGTGCTGTCCAGAGCAAAGAAAAGGTAACAAATAATTCTATTAGAAGTTATGGCTTTGCTTTATTGCAACATACCTGAAATTACTTGGCCTGTTCTGATATTACTTGGCCAGTTTTGCATAAATTGATGCACCATTTAACAAAGAAAATGCTATAAAACTTCTACTCAGCAAAAGGCCATGGCCTTCCCAGCAATGCAACATTTCAATTTAGTCAAAAACTTAAAATCTGTCAGAGATATTGACCACACCATTATTAAACAGCATTCACAACATCATTATATAATTAATTCCTAATAATGAAATTTAACGAACTAACATATGTGGGTCAAAAGTTCATCGCATAACTTTATGAATGGATAACAATTAGCATTAGCACCATCTCTTGGTAATGCCTTTGACAATCAATAGAAAAAAAAAATCATTAATATACCTTAAGACAATCACAATCTGACAGTGCCTTGAGCAAATCTCTGTACCCAAAAATGTTTCTTAACAAATTCTGTCACCAGAATCAGCTCCTAAAAAGCCCTTGCTGAGATATCTGCAAAAAATTACATTAAACTTTGAGTTGAGACATCCTACTCCATGGCCTAGTTTAAAGAGAAGTAAGGGAAAAATTAAGTGAAAAAACTTAGCGATAGACCAAACTGGGTTGGCCTTAGGCTTTGGTAAAAGCCTCTCCAGTATTCCAAGCCATATTCAAGGTCACCTTGGGGACCAAATCAAGGTTAAAAAATGATCTACCAAATACACAGTATCTGTACAAAGGATATCAAGTTAGAGGACCAGTTATAAGCAGTGAGAAAAGCATTGACATATCAGCTATAGGACCAGTTATAAGCAGTGAGAAAAGCTAATGAAATATAATCAGTGAGCAAGGAGCAAAAAGGATAACATTGTTCCAGCAAACAAAATGAGGAGTCCAAAATTTCATCTGTCAACTATTTGTTAACAAATCATGCATATCTGTTACTACTTAGAACCATAGTGGATAGGATATACTAATCTATACAGGGACGGAAAAGAAGTGCATCGATTCAGAATTTACTCAAACATAGAACACCGATTGCAGAACCAACCAATTCAGAAATTTAACCAACAAAACTCAAAAGTATAGATGAGAATGTCAAATTAGGATAAAAGCTAAATGATTTAATTTGCCAATAAAAATGCCATGTTGTTACTCCTTCAAATTTCAAAATAGTAATTGCTGCAGGTCCATATGTACAGCATATGCAAAACCCAGAGAGGGCATAACCAATAGCTAAGCTATTAGCCCTATGCCAACCTCTCTGCCATACATCCCAGTTGCCCAAAACTGTGACTCTGCCCTTGTAAGCAAGTCTACCTTGATAAGTTTATAATATAATTAAAAATGTCAGTGTCACTCCTACATATTTAGGCTCTCTTCATTACCAAAAGACTCAAGATTGTACTGCAACTTATAATATCTTGTTTGCAACCACAAATTTCCAAATTCAGCATCTTTTGCTATGACTTTCTCTATAATTGACAAATAACAGACTGCCCAAAACCACCCAAAATGCACTCTACACAAACCATTATCATGATCTCAAGATGTTTGTAAAAGATTCATGTTTTCAATTTCTTATATCAATTAACAATGCAAAAATTGTCCTTTCAAAAACAAATTTCACATAGAATTAAGCAACAACATAAATGAATTGAAAAGAAAAGTCAAACTATGCTCATTCCCTCATATATCTCAAATTCATGAAATTGCATAAACAAAACCAATTTTAGTCGAGAATCAGCAACATAATTTACTGGAGAACCAGAAATCGAGCAAACACAGAATTAGGCAATAGTCCGATTAGAGAAAGCTCAGAGGAAGAAGCACTGCCTTCAGTACCTTGCTCCTGGCCAAAAGCAAGCAACCCAACCCAACGCAAGCTGCACCATAAGGCAATCACAAAATCACATATTAAAAAATATATATGTTCAATCCTCTGCCAGAAATTAGAGAAGATGATGAGGAAAAGGAAGACCTGGAAAATCCAAATTCGAAAGCACCAAACACCGATCAGTCTGTGATTCTACCTTCGATCAACAACCAATGGCAGAAACTCTGAACCTCTCTCTCCCAATTGCAAACTTGTGTTCTTTAATTGGTGCCTTCAAGTTGTTGTAGCTTTCTGGGCTTCCTTCAAAAACCAATTGAAATTTGAAAGATCCGTATGGTTCAAAGCGAGGGAAAGGAGAAAGAGAGAGAGGCGGAGAGAGTGAATGGCAGAACCGTAAAAAAAGATAAATTGAGGACCAAACGGTCCTTTTCCTCCCTTTTGAACAGTGCACTCACGTTTAGTATATAGTAAAGAGTTCTTGACCAAAAGCACCAAAATAAATAAAAATTATCTCACTTACCCAGCAACAGATTTTTATTCCCACATACACAATTTGACAGCAAATGATCATCATACCCTTAACTCAATTAATGAATTACAAGAACTGCCACTCATTCTCTCTCTCCCCAGACGTCGACTCTCTCTCTCTCTACTTCCAGCGCCGACTAACTGGAGCGATGTCGTCGATTTCCTCCATCGATCTTCTCTGATTCAACTCCCAATCTCCAAGCAGATCCAGCAGATGTTGATCGAGGTTCATTCACCGATGAGCTCGCCGACTTCCTCCATCAATCTCCTCCGATTCAACTTCCTATCTCAACCACCATGAACGAATTCCGGCAACCTCACCAGCTCCACGTCGGCTTTTTCACTGCAACCATAAGCTCAAATCGAATCTAATTCAGGCTGCTTCGTTCTTCCAGACCATTCCAACGTCACCAGCTCCACGCCGGCGTGTTCCCCAGATTTGGCGCCGCTCGCCCGCTCCCTTGCTTCACCTGCAGCGCGGCTCTTCGCAACTCCGACGAGGACTGGAGGTTCGGAGAGGTGAGAGAAGTGGGCGGCGAGCTCCAAAGGTGCTTCGATGGCAATAGGCGTCTATTGGAGGGCAATAGATGTTTTTAAATTAATATAATCTCTTCATTTTTTTCTTTAAACAAAGTTTTATTTGTCTAAATTTTGGGAGATTAGTTCATATTCTGGCAACCGAAAGTTCTATTGGAGGACAATAGATGTCTATTGCCCCCCAATAGACGTTTATTGGAGGGCAATACAGGGCTGATAGACATCTATTGGGGGGCAATAGACGTCTATTGGAGCGCAATACAAGGCTGATAGACATCTATTAGAGGGCAATAGATCTATTGCCCCCAACTATTGCCCTTCTATTGGGGGCAATAGATGTCTATTGGGGCAGTAAACCTTTCTGGTGAGTGATGACAGGATTTCGGCGAGCAGTGACAGGAATCTGGAGAAAGTTGGTAGGATTTCGGCGACCGGTGACTGGATTCCGGCGACCGGTGACGGGCTCCGGCGAAGTATTCTATGGTTCCTGTCTCTTCCATTCTCTCTCTCTCTCTCTAAGTAATAAAGGGGTGAGGGTAAAATAGTATTAAAAAAAAATTAAAAAACAAAAAAAAAATCTTAATGGGGTATTAGGGAATACCTCCTTAGAGTGTTTTGGGTAAGAGAGAATTAAAAAAACTTAATGGGGTAAGTGGGAAAAAAATCTCTAAAAATGAGGTAAATAGACAAAAACCCTATAGTAAATAACAATATAGCCACATATTCCACCAGATAAGAGTTCGTTAACGAAATTTTTTTTCAATGTTTATCAAATTCCTTATGTTTTAAAATTCCAATAGAGGTCGTAAACAGGCCGGATTGGGTCAAGCCTCAAAATAATTTGAGTTAATTACATATAAGTGCATCTTTAAATGTTTTTTTAGTCATAAGGCCACCAACTAATTTTTTCCTTCATAAGGCCATTAAATTAAAAATGGTGTTATATTTTGGATATAAAAACTAATATATTTACATAAATGCTACTAGAGTAAAAAGTCAACAATCATTCTCTCTCTCCTCTCCGGCGAGGTCTCCGGTCAACTCCGGCCGACCTCCGGCGGGTCTCTGGTCGACCTCTGGCCAACTTCCGGTGGATTTCAGGACTACCTCCGGCCGACCGCCAGCAAACTCCGGCGACCACAAAAGCTACTGTCACTAACACCAAAACCTATTGTGGCTAGCAATAAAAGTTACTCTGATGAAATTTCCGGCAACCTCCGGCGAGGTCACAAAAGCTACTATCACTAGCAATAAAATCTACTGTCACTAGCAACAAAAGTTATGCTGGTGAGATTTTCGGCAAAGTCACAAAAGTTACTATTACAATTAACAAAAGCTACTGTCACCAATAAAAGATACGCTCCAAAAAATCAAAAGCTACTAGCCTACTAACATCATTAACAAAAGTTACTGTTACCAACACAAAAAGATACTCTCACCAGCAACAAATGGCTACTGTCACCATCACCAGTAACAAAAGCTACTATCAAGCAAAACAAAAACTACACTAACCAACACCAAGACCTACTCTCACAAAAACCAAAAGCTACTACCAAATAGAAAAAAAACTACTCTCATAGACTGAGAAAGCTATTCTCAAAGTCTAACGAAGCTATGAAAATAAAAGATACTTCTATAGTTTTAAAAATCTACTACCATAGTTGTGAAAATCTATTACAATAAATGTCGAAAACTACTGTCAATGTGCTAAAAAGCCATTATAACAAAAGCGACTAACATCAGCTTGAAAAGATACTAACAAAGACATTAAAAGCTACTATCACCTTGTTGAAAAACCACTGTAAGAGTTATAAAGAGCTACTAACGTAAAATCTATCGAAATGAAACGAACTTGATAAAAACACTCCAAACACTCCAATCAAAACAACTTTAAATTTACAATATCAAATACTCTAATCAAAACACTCCGATTTCAACCAAACACAACAAGGACTTGATAAAGTAATCCTTCTTAACAAAAAGTTCAGCAATTGGATTCAAATTACATAAACCATGCATTGCAAATATAAACAAAATCCGACAATTGAAAACTATTTTCAACCTATCACCAATAGTAAAAGCTACTATCACCAATATTAAATGCTATTCTCACCAACAGTAAAAGCTACTTCATACTGCATTCCTTATCTAGCATTTTCTTTTGTCTCAATTTGCTCTATTCTTCTCACTTTTACTTCCCGCATCACATATGAGACTTTGGAGTATTTCAAAACTGCAAGAAAGAACAATGAGAGAAGCTTTAGACAATAAAAAAGAATTGCCAAGATCTCAAAAGCTAATGGGTTGATTATCACCTCAGTTTCATCATCCAAAATAAGATCAAAAGCATCAGAAGCTCAAACTAGTCCACTCAATCCCCCTGGAAGACTAATTACAAGGCCCTTTTCATTGATTTCAGCAAAAACTCCCCAAACCTTCATCCCAGGAGATATATTCTGACCATAGGAAAAGCAATTATAAGTACATCAACATCAAAACGCATTTCAGCCAAACACAACTCCAATTAGTCCTAAATGAATAAACAAATAAAATGCCAATCATCCAAACACATCATTCCCAAATGAGAAAATGTTACAAACAGTACCCGAACTAAGGCTCATTCTTAACTTTAGTACCCGACTATGCAAAACTATCACTTTGGTACCCCAAGTTTGAAGTCCGACCCAAGAATGGTACACGCCGTCCATCACGGCGTTAACTAACTAACCACGTGGCATATTTTGAGGGCCCTCATGGTTTTCCACGTAGCAAAGACTTAATACTGTGATGGACGGCGTGTACCATTCTTGGGTCGAGCTTAAAACTTGAGGTACCAAAGTGATAGTTTTGCATAGTCGGGTACTGAAGTTAGGAGTCGGCCTTAGTTCGGGTACTGTTTGTAAAATTTTCTCTTCCCAAATCTCTGCAGCATTATTCCTAAATGAATGACACCAATTTACTTGCTCAAGCAAAGCAGCTGCATCTACCAAATCTCTACCTGAGATTTCCCTTCTAAAATTTCAGTTTGAAAAAATAACAAAATGGAAACATTAAACATCAGAAACAATGATTATCAACTTGCAATGCAATTATACGAAACCTTAACTTGCAATCATCAATCACAATTGAATTAAACACTAAACAATTCCTAAAAACTAACGCAAAATCAGAACCCAAAGCCAAAGAGAGAAGTTTACCACATCATTCATGCTCCTCAGCTATGAGCTCCCAATCGGCATCAGTCATATCGTCCGACCTGTAGGCCATGACGAAGAGCTAGAGAGACTTTCCAGTTTGGGATTTTCGATTGGAGATGAAGAGGTCGCTGGCCTTGTCGTCGTCGCCGGAGAATCAGTGCTCGTTTAGGGTTCTGATGCAAGTGAGGTGGAGGAAGAGGCGATGGCGGCGGTGGAGGGCCTCGTCGAAGTGCCGGAGACCATGACGACTTTGTTGTGTAGAGGCGGCGAGACTTGAGGACAGGAAGAGACAGTAAGAGAGTGAAGGCGGCGGTCTGCGGGTTGCATGGAGCATCCTCTATCGTCAATGACGACGATGAAGAAGGCGAAGCCCCAGTCGCCGCCATTACGGCCGGGTTCTCCATCTCCTACAACAAATCTAACCCATTCGCGTCGTCGAATACTAAATCCCAATCGATCTCTCCGATCACGTCAACGCGGCTGTCCAAGAGTTCGGGTCAGTGAAGGCTGGGTCAGATCTGAGAGACGGCGGTGAGGCTGGTGGTCGCAGGAATCGGAGGCGGAGACCAAGACGTGAAGATCTGTGATCGGAGAGAGAGAGAGAGAGAGCGATCACAGAGATCGATGTATGGCTGATGGACCTTGGGTTTATTAGGTAGAAGGGTAAAATTGTCAAGAATGAAATCATTTGTGAATGCAGGTGGCCTTATTTGTACAATAAAATTTAAGTGGACTTATGACTAATATAATTCTCAAAATGACACTTATATGTAATTTTCTAATAATTTTAAATATTAAGGACCGGGTTTTATTTAAAATTACTAAATTTAAGCTCATCCACTTAAACCAGACATTGTGGGTCGTGTCTATAAAGAACGAGAAATTACGTAAAGGTTTAAGAAAAGAACGCATTCATTTTTATTTTTGTTTTTGTATGGGTTAGATGCACTCATGTATTAATATATTTTTCTTATCAATTTTTTTTTGAAGGGATCAAAAATTTATTAGTTGTCTGTAGAATGGAAGGTTTATAAAGGGAAACTTTATCATTTCCTATATTGGGCACACAAACAACTTTCGAGAAAAAAATTTGGCGGAAAAAGTGGATCCTCCTACACCCCATGCAATTCATATTCCCTCATACTTTTCCTGCATTAATTGCACACTCTAAAGATTATTTTAAAGATTTCTAAAAAAATAAAAAAAATAGATTATTTTAAAGATTTTTTTAATTTTTTTACAAGAAATAATTATAGTATAAGTAGAAGCCTCTTCGCAGACCAGTGTTTACAGCATCGAACAGCTCTAGAAGCCTGAGCTGGAATGGAATTGGTCCAAACATGACCATTATCTAAATTATGACCTAAATTAGCTAAAGTATCAGTAACAAAGTTAGCCTCTGTAAATACATAAGTGTAAGAGATAGAATCACATAGTATCGCTAGATGTTAAATGTCTCAAATAGTCTTTAATAAGCGCCGAGGAGGGGAGTCATTTAACAACATAAATTATGAGCTTGAAGTCACAATCAACTAAAACTTTTTTAAATCCTTGATTGAGAGCAGTTTTCAGGCTATCTCTCAAAGCAAGGGCTTCAGCAATAGGGACGGATGTTTTGCCAAATCGATTTGCTCCAGCATTCAGAACTCTTTCATTTGTGTCTCGAATAATAAAGCCACCAGCAGCAAGATTGTTGTTGACAGAGCCCTCGATCAACAGCTCTCCGACATCCCAACTCTCCAACTACCCGACAATAACTGTGTCAAACTGATGCCACATCCTAAAGAATTGGTCCGTTTGACGACTTAAAGAGAAGCCGCCGTACAAGAAGAAATGAGTTTTTCCTTTTTTGATTTTTTCGTCTCTCTAGTGTTTAGGGTTTGTATGCTCTCAAATCTTTTCATCTTCTCGCAGTACTACTGCATTATAATCAAATCAAATCAAATACCGTAAATTAAAGAGAAAAAGAAAAAAGAAAAAGAGAGACAGAGAGGTTGATCCCATCAAGGTCTGGTCACCACATGGAATGGTCCCGATTAATGCCCTCATTACAAGGCCGAAGTACAGCTTTAATTTTGAGTAGATTATGGATCCCTATGTCCAAACAAACGTATTGACTCTTACAATTTAGTAGCAATTTAATATTTGTTTCTTCATTACAAACATGGAATTTTAATTTAAGAATCCACTCATGTTATGACATGTGCATTCGAAAAACTTATCAATTTCATAAACTCCCATAGACAATATTATATGAATATTAGAGTTTACCAAAACTAAAAACTAAGACAAGATAATATGATCCTTTAGAACTAGCAAATCATGGGTGAAATTTCCTTGCTATTTGCACGAGTCTTCTCTTTAGTCTCCACTGACACTGGTCTCATGGATCTCAATTAAACTTTTTAAATGCAAGTGTGATATATGTTTAAGGGGTTTTGTTCATTAATGGTCTCTTAAAAACTAATACGTATATGACCAATCATGAAGAAGTCTCAAAGATTATAAATGATAGTTGAAATGTACAAGGCACTTAAAAAATTAACAAGTAATTTAGTATATTTTGGATATAAAATTGAATTTGAGAACTGCTATTTCCTCTCTTTTAGTATTATTTTTAACGGTGGTGCTATTCGTACACTCTTTCTATTTATCTATTATTTTAATTTAATTTTTTTTTATAAATTACCCTAATTACCCCCCGTGCAATTCAGTTTTTTTTTTTGCCCCTATTTGGCAAGTCAATTATTCCCAAATCTTAAACCTTTATTTTATTTTCCTGCAGACACAAAGAACTTCAAAACTCTTTGCGATTTTCTCTTTTCTTTTCCATCAAAAACTTCTCTAGCATCAGGGGCAGAACTAGGAATTGAAACTTGGGGTGGTCTAGGTATAAAATATGAGTACAAAGAATAATAATGTTAAATTTAACAACTCGGAGGCACCTTATTAAGGAGGGTGTATTGTATTTGGATTTGTGCAGACTTTTTTTAAATGACAGACTTTTTGAAAAGTCCACAGACTCTTTAAAAAGTTGATAGACTGTTATGGATTTCTTAAAACCATTGATTTTAGCAACAGACTTTTATTGATTCATGAAAATCTATATACTTTATTATGAATGACTTCTACAGATTTCCTAAGATGTACAAAATATAAAAACAAAAACAAATAAAACAAAAGCAGCCCAAATACAAAACAAAATAATAACTTGTTGTCTCTTCAATGCTCCAGTATCTTCTAATAGAAATTGACTCAAATAAATGATTTTTAGTCTGTCTAGGAGTTTGTTCTCATTTCTAATCTCCCAACAACATAAATATACAATATAGATCACTTGATGTTTATGGTTAATTATTCTCATCAATTTTGTTTTCGCCGATTAACATATATTGTAGCAATATTGGTCAATGTCTTGATCTACAATCAATCAATTGAAATTCAATTGTTCAACATTTTTTTGAACCATAAAATAAATTCAAATTAATGAGAATAATTAATTAATAAGATAAATGGTTCAAGGTCTTAGGGTTAGACCACAATATTTGAGTTTTAGGGTTTCATAAATCATTTTTATTTCTATTAGGGTTCGAAGTATCACAATTGAAAAAAAAAAAAAAAAAAAAAAGCAAAAATCACATTCAACAACTACAATGAACATGTTGGGTATCAAAAAAGGTTGATATCATAAAAGATTAGAGAAAAGACAAAAAATTAAGAAAGAGAGATGATGAAGGACGAACTTCTTCGTGCGTAGAGAGAAGAACTTTGATAGACTTTTTTTTTTTTTTTGAAGAGGAAACTTTGATAGACTTTTTGAAATCTTTGGTCTGGAGGCTGGAAAATTATTAGAGTTTGGTATGTATAGTTAACACTACAAAGTCCATGATTATCCATGATTTTCTAATTCCATAACTATGAATGATATTTTGAATACCTCTGTACTTTTATTCATTTTTAAAAGTCCTAATTGAATACCCCTAGATTTTGGTGGAATTCATGAAGTCTTTAAAAATCCTAATTGAATACCTCAAGACTTTCATGGACTGTTAAAAGTCTATATTGAATACACCCAGACTTTTAAATTCCATAGATTTCTTTAAAAGTTCCACTAATTCCATATACAATACACCCCCTAAGTTTGCTAATAATAAAACAATTGAACAAGCTAGACATCAATGATAATTAATGACAAAATATTCTAAATCTAAGCCACAATTTAATATTACTTACTATAAATTGGGGAATTAATATACATTAAGACATTAAGTACTATTAATTCTAAATTATTTTGTTCAGTTTTTCATTAGTTGTGTTGCTGCCATTGGTTTTGGGGGGGGGGGGGGGGGGGGGGGGGGGGGGGCTTACTTTAGTTCCGCCCCTGCCTAGCATATCATTTTATCTCTCTAATGTGATACTTTGAAGTTTAATTATGGCAAAACAAGCAACTTTAGACCTATCTTTGGAAAAAAAAAATTACATCTGATTTGCAATGGAGACATGGAAGAAAAATATGAGTTTAGTGATCATTCGAGTCCTTTTGAATCCATCATTCCTGGTAAGATTTTAACTGAAATTATTTGGTGTATTTCAATCCATCGTTCTCCGCTAAAAAGATCAATTTCTCAGTGATTTGGTGGACTAGGAGCTTAAAATTTGTGCGTTCTGTTCGTCTTAGTTTGATTTTGGTATGGCTTGCGCTAATCATGGTTTTGACTTGAATTAATTGATAATTTTGCAATTATTGACGCTTTGATTTCATTTTGACTTTAGTCATATCATCACTCTATAGAATGTTTTATATCACTGGGAATGGTATCTTGAATCAACGTTGATTAATCAGATGTGAGAGGTTAAATTCCCAAACTCAGTTACGGGAGAACTTTTGAAAGATTGCACTTCGTCTTGCCCATTATGTTTTTTTTCCCTAACCAGCAATAAGATTCACGAGAAAAATTAGTTTATTGTATAATGATGTTTAATTCATGATTGACTTGCTAACTAAAAAAAAAAAAACAGAGAAACACAATTACAAGAGAGAGTACTAATCAGTGTTCTAAAACTCGGCCGCCCAGGCCGCCTAGGCGGCGCCTAGGCGCTGGGCGGCGGCTCTCTGACTCGCCTAATAGGTAATCGGTACCTCTGGGAGTTCTGGATCTGGGCGAGGGCCTAGGCGGCCTGGGCGGGCACCTAGGCGGCTGGGCGGGCACCTAGGCGGCTAGGTGGAACAAGCTTGGCGGTTGGGCTAGGCGGATTTCACGGCGAAGTACGGCGGATTTCAAGGCAAGCACAGTGGACTAGTCGGCCATACGTGTTGAGCATGCTATTTCTGATGGTGGAGGCGCGAACAAGAGAATATCGTTAGTGGAAGAAGGCGAAATTCTGAAACTGGTGGAGGCCATTTCCATAATTGACCAGAGTAATGAGCTAGTGATTTTACCTGTACAAAGACCAAAGGAGAGAAACCAAGATCAGGATCACCAAGTGCTTGATTATAAGCCAGGCCATCAAATACAGAATCATCCTCCACAGCCATGGCCAACCATTCATCAATGGCTTCGTCACAACATGCCTCCACAGTTCTTACACCGCCGTCATTACACACGAGGAAAGGCCGGCTTGTTCTGGATCTCCGGATTCTCCCAGAGACGGCGAAGTATAGTTGGAGCAGTTGGAACATAGGCTTCTTGAAGTCATTCACCGTAAGCCCCTTAACTGCATCACTTTTGAAAAAGTAGATCCCTTTGATGTAGTGAAGCTTCATAGCCAAGTCCATGTTGGATCGCAGAGGTAGGGGTGGCCTTTCTCAGTGTGTGGCTGGGAAGGCAAGAGAAATGGATAAGTATGCACGTGTGATGTGAAGAAAACAATTTGAATTCATGTGCTGCCATGTTTAATTAAAGGTCTAGCCTCTAGGCATGAGGTGTCCTTGTTTCAATTAATTATTTGACAATTTAACAATTATTTTCCTCTTTTAAGTCTAAATATTCTTAGTTATATAATTATATATTATAAAATTAAATTAAAAATTTTAAAAATACAAAACCGCCTAGGCGCCGCCTAGTCACCCGCCTAAGCGTCTGGGGGCTAGTCCCCTGGCCACTGCCTGACTAGCGCCTAGCGATTTTTCGAACCTTGTTCCTAATTGATTTCCCTTAAGATTTGTTGGAGTTCATATATGGGAAGTTTCTTTCCAATTTAATTGGGAATTAGGGTAGAATCTTTGATTCATTGAGTAGTTGCCGCAGGTCTATTATATTAGCTGAAAACATATCCTTCGGTGGTGTGTACACATTCAGAAATAAAAGAATTTGTGATAGGGTCTTGCATGTTTGTTTGAGTTTGTGTCTTCACAAAGAGTCAAAACACTTGGTCCATGTATAAGTGTTTGTGATCATAGTTTCATATACATAATATCTCTCGAGATCAGTAGAGAAACTGTGAAGAAAGAAGAACAAGATTTGAAGATCATTCAAGAGAAGGAGTTCTAGAAGGAAGACAAACTTAGAGTTAGCTTTTGTCCAAATCTTATAGCCGAGCAAGTGCTATACAAGTTTGTACAAGAACATATCCTTTTGAATAAGATGATTATTATTTTGGGTTCTCAAGAGTAAGAGCCCCGCAGTGTTTTTAATCTCATATTTGAGGTTTTCACTGCGTAACCAAAATCTGGTATCTAGTTTGTTATTTTGGTTTCTGCTGCCCAGTAAGGATTGATCAGTGCACTGCAATCCGCATTTTCCAAAAAAAGGTATTATGTCCTTGTATTTTCACTTGGCATCAAAGTAGGTTCTAAAGCTTTTTAGTTGATCCGTGGTCAAGGATGAAACGTGAATATAACAGAGCCTCCAGTTCGATAAATTACCCTCCTTTGTTTGATGGTGAAGATTACTCACAATGGAAGATCATGATGAGGGCTTTTCTCTACTCTCAAGATGAAAACATGTAGAATATAGTTGAGAATGGATGTGTTACACCCCATATCTGAGATACCCTTTTTACTGAGTTGCATGAAATTCCTTATGGTTACCGTTCGCGGTTATAATTTTAACGTTTAGGGGGTGGTTAAAAATTGACTTTTTGTGAGTTAATAATTTGAGAAAATTTCCTTCATGAAAGTTGTAGAGGGCGTTAAACCGAGCGCATGCATATGTGGTACGTAAAAATCGGAGTTCGTATGAAAAAGTTATGAGTGAATTACGAAAATTACTGTTCATGGTAAATTTTTGATATATAAGGAAAGTTACCCGGGTAGGTTTCCAAAACCGGAAACCCACCCCTCTTTCTCTCTCCTCTCCCCCGACTCTCCCCCTTTCTCCTTCGGGTTTTCTTCCTCCCTCCGATTCCTCACTTTCCGGCCACCATCTGGCGTGCAACCGGTCACCACAGGGGCGCCTCAACCCGCTCGTGATACCAGTGATCTAGGATTGGGGAGTTTTGGCCGTGAAAGCCCGGATCGAAGCAAGAAGTGCTCCGGTTGCAGTTTTGGGATTTTGCCGATTCCCGGCCATTCCGACCACCTCCGGCCACCATTTTCCCATCGAAGGTTCGGTTTTTGATGGAGATTATTTCCCCTAAGGTGGTTCATTCCAATTTGTATTGTAGAAGTCGAATTGACAATTTTTCATTTCTAGGGTTCTTGAAGCTTCGGGGCTTTCCTTCACCGGCTTGATTCGGCCACTTCGAGGTAAAATTGGATGATGTTGTAGTTTGGAAGTTGATTGGGCTTGTTGTGTAGATGCTAGTGCCGGAGTTTGGTGGTCATCGGAGGAGGTCGCCGCCGGCGCGTGGGGACTGTAGGTAGCGCATGGAGGCGCGTAAAGCAGTGTTTTAATTGTCGTTTTGACCCCATATACGCTATAACGATTGTAGAATGTAATGTATGAAGTTTGGTGGAAATTGGAGGAATTACGAATTTTGTTTAATTGATTAATTAACGATTTATGTGAATTCGATCACCGGAATTCTTTCGAATTCACTCTAGAATTTATTTATCGATGATTGAATATGGATGGAGTATTAAGGATGGAAATTGTAGAGGGTTGAGGAGTCGGATGTTAGGAAGGGGGATGTTTTAAATTTCCAATTAAGTATCGTAAAGTTAAAGTTCCGTCCTGTGAATTATATATTTATGATTGTTATTCGTACAGGATGAGAGGAGTCTCCATACGAGGAGAATCACGAGCGACGTCAGGATTGACCGTATATTGTGAGTGGACCTTTGATTTTAATTGATGCATGCAAATTATATTCCGCAAGTTTTGAGTTTATCGATTTATCAATTTAATTATCGAGCATTTTATTTTGGTTTGGATTATTGAATGATTTATTGGTTTGAACTTTTGAATTTAGATTCATTATGCTCGATTTGAGGATTTTGATTTATGCGGATTCGGAAATCTATACTTATTTATACCCTATTTATATTTGAACCTGAGATGAGCTTGGCGTGCGGGGTCACGTCTTTATTCATTGGATTCCAATTTTTCGAGATAAGTGGGGAAATTATACAGATTTACTGGCTTTTGACGATCTTCTTCCTCACCATACGCGGGTCATGTGAATAGGTCTCCTCCTCACTTACTTTGTGTTTGTGAGTGGCAGTGAGGTAGCTTTCTCCTCCTCACGTGGGTGGTAGTCGAGGTGATATTCTCCTCCTCGCACAATCTATGTGTGAGTGGTAGTTGAGGTTATTAGTTCTCCTCCTCGCACAATCTATGTGTGAGTGGCAGTCGAGGGTAGGTTGAGCCTGAGGGGCTCCATTCCCGTATGGTGAACCCATTTTCCCCATGTTCTTTTGTTGTTGTTCTTGACTAGCGGGGCTAGTCGGTCTTTTTTTTATTATTGCATGCATCGGGAGTTTTATTGAGATAAATGTGGAAAAGTATAAAACCCTTTTTCTTTCAATTATTTATTTTTGTCCACTCACGCTAACGTTTTTATATACTTTTCCCTGGGCCCTTCGGTTTCAAATGCCCAGATTGCAGTATTGTTGCTCGGTGTATGAGTGTGAGCCATAGTGACCGCACCTGCTTCCGCCATCACCTTCCATAGGTTACCTGTTTAACCTACTGCACTCCTTGTCTATTTATATTCCTAGAATGCTCTGATTACTAAGGGATATGTAACCCAAACTTGTATGTATTATTGTACATACCTCCAACAATATGGAGTATTTACTACATCACCAAGCATAAGTAACACCTACTTTGGGACATCCACAAGACATGGCAAGGCCCAACCGAGACATGCATCGTGTAGCCCTATGTTCAGGCTACGCGGCGGTATCCGGAAGTCACAAATCCGCCACCGGGAAGCCACCTTTCCGCCCTTGCCAAGATGCCCCCATAACATAGCTTTCTACATGTTAAATAGACTAGAATAGTAGCTTTGCTTGTCCCACATCGAAGAACAAGTAAATGAGAGGCATTCCTTCATCTATAAAAGGAATGCCTCCTCCCACATTCAACACACTCCATTACACACTTTGTAATGCACTTGGGCCGCAAGGCTCGACACACTAGTATAAGCTTTCAAGTGGACGTAGTCTCTCGCTAAGGCGGGAGGTGAACCACTATACATCTCGTGTCACTCTCTCTCTCTCTCTCTAAAGCTAACTAGAGATCCCGCTCAATCTCTAACGTTAACATTGGCGCCGTCTGTGGGAAGCCAACACAAAGGCTTCGTCACCTACCACGAACTTTGACCCAAAAATGTCGAGTCGACACTCATTCAACATCAAATTGGGGCCGGTCAACGCCCAACATGGCTGGTCAACGCCCGGCGGGGTCGGTCAACGCCCGTAGGCAAAGTCAACGCCCATCAAGGGTTGATCAACTTTTGGTCAACGCCCAACTCAAAAAAGGTCACCGCTGAACTATTCAAAAAAAAAAAAAAAAAAAAAAAAACTTGGCGGCAAAACCTCTGGACACCCAGCGATTTCATCTGGACACCCCGCTTCTTCGCTGCTCTCCGCTCCGCCAGTCAACGCCGCTAGGCTCTCCTCCGCCCAACTCGCTGGCAACCTCCGCTGCGTTCCTCCGCCCAACTGTAGCTCCGAGGACCCGCCAGCGACCGCAGCTCCTACGAGCTCCGCCAGCTAAGGCTTCACCGCTCCGCTAGGCTTCCGCTGACCAAAACCTCTTCCGCTAGTTGTACACCGCTAGCACACCAAAGCTCCAACAGCAACCAGCGACGAACTTCCTCCGCTAAGCTTCGTCAGCGGGAAACTTCTTCCGCTAGGATCCATCGGCGGCATCACCAAGCTTCCTCCGCTAGCTAACAACAGCGCCAGTCCAAATCTGATTTCAACACCCAAATTTTTGCAAGATCAAGACCTCTCACCTCCTGCCAGTGTCATCACCGTCAGCGGAAACCTCCGCCGAGCTCCTCCGCCGGACAACCCTCCGCTGAACTTCACCGCTGGGCAGCCTGTTCTATGCTTCACCGCCGGGCATTTTCCGCTGGCATCCTCTGGATAGCATCACCGCTGGGTAGCATCTTCCGCTGCACACTTTCAGAGGCAAAAAACTCCTCCGCCAAAGTCTCTTTGACACACCGCCGAGAATCAGCGTCAACTGCTGAGAGTCGACATTAATCGCCAAGCGGCCAGCGACGAGCTTCGAACACCTGCAAGTTCACCGCTGAACAAACCACAACTCTCCCCACACCCAGAAAAATACTCTGGGCACCATGGCAACCATCAGGCACCGCCAGGAGGTCTTACCGCACCGCCGGTCAACTCCGAACCTCCGCTGAGCTTCTGCGTTGAGCAACGCCTCCACTAAGCAGCGCCTCCGCCGACAAGGATTCGCCGAACTCAGAGCCTCCGCCGAGATGCAGGTCCGCTGCACTCCAGCTCCTCCGAACTCGGAGCCTCCGCCGACAAAACCACCGCCGAACCCGAAGCTCCGCCGAACTCAAACCTCCGCTGAGCTCCGAGCTCCATCCACGAGGTCCGCTAGCTGAGCTCCCCTCCGCTCCGCCGAACTTCACCTCCGCTGGACTGTTCACCGCTGAGCGTCTCCTCCGCTGACCAACCTTCGCCGGACTGCTTCTTCCTCCGCTAGTAACCACCGACCGTCAGTCATCTGCACAGAGCTGTGCTAGCCCGCTGGAACGTTGAAGTTTTGTCGGCGAAGGCCTGGCCCAGAGCCATCTTTCTGCAAAACGGACGAACAGATGAGTTTTTTCTTTCCAAGGCATATATAGTATGATATATTATCATTGCTTTAGGGGAAAACTGTCTTCACCACGTGAACGACATGCATTTCAAATCATTGACTTATGGTATACATGCACATGCATATATATATATATATGTGTGTACTTCTTGTCAACCCACCTGTCAAAGCATCCATGAGCCCATGTGCTACGCACATACCCCTATGTCATCAAAAGCATCTATCTTGCTCACTACACTGTGCATACCAACATATATATGGACCTTTGGCCACCACGTGTTCGATGCCTCCTATCAAAACCTGACAAAGATACGCGTGCAGCAGTACAACTAGTACAACGCACATCCACAATTTCTTTACGTGGTCTACTATATATTATTGAGACCGGCAGCATATCCCAAACCATATATGCTACTCTAGTGCCACACTAGTGCAGCTCAGTGCATATATATGATTCATAAATGTGATACGTTAATATAATATGTTCAAATGCCATGCACAGATCAATACACGTGAACATGTTCAATACCATGACCTGATATACTCCTAAGAGAAACTAAAACTCACTATTATGTATAGTTGTGCACATGCATGTTGTGTATTACACAAAAACCATAATTCATACCATGATGTTATATGCTATCTCACAGAATTAGCTAGTATACTCTGACCAAAATAAATGTAACCACTTAATCGTGTGGTCATCCATGCAATTCATGTTACTATGACATCACATCGTTTGGAGTAATTCGTGAGTACATATATAAACAAATCATTCGAGCAGGGATTCCTTCAAATATATAGATTACATGCTAATCACTTACTTTATCTTATATTAGGGAGACATAATCACCGATCATTTCCCCAAATTAGTGAAATCGTCATCCTTCTACTAAGGTGATTCGCCGGAGCAATGAACCGTCACGCTCGGCCAACTCCGCTAGCCTCCAAATCGGCATAAGATAAGTAACTATATCTTACATTTTACGCTCTTTCAAATTGAGCTAATGCCATGCCAATCACATGCTTTTACTACTTCCAAGCATGCTTATAGAATATCACACTTGGTGTATCTCTACATGTTTCCATAACTTTTAAGCATGCCAACAACATTTTGTAGATTTGGCAACGCCTTCTAGGCCTTACATGCTAGATATGCCATGCTTCACATACCGATCTCAATGATCCATTAGCATATCTACAAAAATGCAAAAATGATATTAGCATCCACATTACAAGTACATGCTATACACATATGACATGCTTCTATTTTAATTGCAAAATTAAATAAGTATGGGACACTCAAACAAAATATTATTACTTGCTCTATGTGTTTATCATTTTTCATTCAACCGCCAAGCGGTAAGGCAACGCCTCATAATGACAATGACCGCTACGCGGCATTGCAGTCAAGTTTCTCTTTCGAGAAAACAGCTAGGGACTAGTTAACACAGCCCACGGCAGCCATTGATCCGGCAGTTAACCCCGACGCTTGGGTATCTAAGATTGGGCTCGCTACCCAACACCCTCTGCTCCGCGCAGCTCCCCTCATCAAACAATTTTCCGACCATACGGAGGTCTATAGCCAGGAGTGGGGGACTCCCTGGCGGGCCTAGCAGGGGCCCACCCGAAAGGGCAAAAGCGTTCGCTCCAACAATTCTAGATGGACGACGCACTCGCACTAATTATGCTTGATATACGGCACGAAGCTACGCTTTGGTATCAACCCGCGAGCACACCCTCCTTGACTGGGGACTTCGGGGACTTATACATACAGCCCAGCATAATTAGCAACGGCAACGCTCATGCCTCAGGGCATCACCATCGAGCTACCCGTTAGTGCCTCAGCGGCACCGCCGAGCTTCCGCTCATGCCTTCCCGGCAACCCTTGAGCTTTCCGCTCACGAGCTTTCCGCTCATGCCTTCGCGGCACCCCGAGCTTCCGCTCATGCCTTCCCGGCAACCCTTGAGCTTCCGCTCACGAGCTTTCCGCTCATGCCTTCTCGGCACCCACGAGCTTTCCGCTCATGCCTTCCCGGCAACCCTTGAGCTTCCGCTCACGAGCTTTCCGCTCATGCCTTCCCGGCAACCCTTGAGCTTCCGCTCACGAGCTTTCCGCTCATGCCTTCCCGGCAACCCTTGAGCTTCCGCTCACGAGCTTTCCGCTCATGCCTTCCCGGCAACCCTTGAGCTTCCGCTCACGAGCTTTCCGCTCATGCCTTCCCGGCAACCCTTGAGCTTCCGCTCACGAGCTTTCCGCTCATGCCTTCTCGGCACCCACGAGCTTTCCGCTCATGCCTTCCCGGCAACCCTTGAGCTTCCGCTCACGAGCTTTCCGCTCATGCCTTCCCGGCAACCCTTGAGCTTCCGCTCACGAGCTTTCCGCTCATGCCTTCCCGGCAACCCTTGAGCTTCCGCTCACGAGCTTTCCGCTCATGCCTTCCCGGCACCCACGAGCTTCCGCTCACGCCTTCCCGGCGACCCTCGAGCTTCCCGCTCATGCCTTCCCGGCACCTACGAGCTTCCGCTCATGCCTTCCCGGCAACCCACGAGTTCCCGCTCATGCCTTCCCGGCAACCCTCGAGCTTCCCGCTCATGCCTTCCCGGCAACCCCCGAGCTTCCCGCTCATGCCTTCCCGGCAACCCTGAGTTTTCCGCTCATGCCTGCCCGGCAATCCTCGAGCTTTGCACTCATGTCTACTCGACACACAACACGTTAATGGAACATTGAATTCTTCTACCATCTGTCGCCCGTGACAAATTGAATTCTTTTCGCGTTCCATTAACACGAAGCGACAACCAAAGAAACTTAAGCGTTCACGTATTCATCATTCACGAATTACAAACGTTTACCTTCGCAGCGCTCATACAACTTACATTTATCATATGCAATCCATATGCTCACACGACCATACGCGCTCTCGAGTTTGTACGTCATATTTGATCGTACTCGGCGCCATTCGCATGTATACATCAACATGTATCACGCACCCCATACGTTCATATATGCCAACGCATATCATTGCAACTCACATTTGTTGCCCAATGCAACGAGCATTCTACATATGCCTGTTTTTTGTCTTTGTTGTGCAGGTTAACGAGTCCCTTCTTGCTTACGGAGTTCGGGGACTTGTAGGGGCTCCGTGCCGCCCGGTTACTTATGCTTGATGACTTCGTGGTTATAACTCCCCAACCAAGAAGCTCCTCTTACTCGGGGACTTCGGGGACTTGTACATACCTCCAACAATATGGAGTATTTACTACATCACCAAGCATAAGTAACACCTACTTTGGGACATCCACAAGACATGGCAAGGCCCAACCGAGACATGCATCGTGTAGCCCTATGTTCAGGCTACGCGGCGGTATCCGGAAGTCACAAATCCGCCACCGGGAAGCCACCTTTCCGCCCTTGCCAAGATGCCCCCATAACATAGCTTTCTACATGTTAAATAGACTAGAATAGTAGCTTTGCTTGTCCCACATCGAAGAACAAGTAAATGAGAGGCATTCCTTCATCTATAAAAGGAATGCCTCCTCCCACATTCAACACACTCCATTACACACTTTGTAATGCACTTGGGCCGCAAGGCTCGACACACTAGTATAAGCTTTCAAGTGGACGTAGTCTCTCGCTAAGGCGGGAGGTGAACCACTATACATCTCGTGTCACTCTCTCTCTCTCTCTCTAAAGCTAACTAGAGATCCCGCTCAATCTCTAACGTTAACAATTATATTTGAGGTCTATGACCTAACTTTGGTGATTGTAGTAACTTGTACCCTTTGGAGATTATGTATGATGATATTAGCTTTGGGATGATTGTTTGAATTTGGGAGCAGGGTGGCTCCAGGAGTTGTGGTTGGATAATTAGAAGTGAATTTTGGTTTTCCGCAGGTTTTTGGGTTAACCATTTTTAAGGGAGGTTATGCCGAAATTTTTGGTAAATCTTCTTTAAAGGTAGGTCCCGCAGGGCCACTTCGGATTCCAGGGTGGAATTCGGGGTGGGTCTTGTCAGGATGGGAACACCCAACCAAGGTAGAAGAATCAAAGAAAGTAGAAGGGTCCTCTGCAAGGGTTCTCAAACCTAGGAAGGAATGGACATAAGAGGAAGTTCGTGATAGAACTTGTGACTTTAAGGTAAGGAATTCACTATTCACAGCTTTGTCCAAGAAGGAGAGGATGAGAATTAGCCACTGTGACACAGCCAAACAAGCTTGAGATCTACTTCAGGTTACTTATGAGGGAAACAAGAAGGTTAGAGGTCAGAAGCTTCAAAGACTCGTATTGGAATTTGAGAACGTGACCATGGGGGAAGATGAATCAATTGATGATTTTCACACTCGACTTCTCAATGTGACAAACCAATGTCGTAGCCTTGATGATCCATTTGAGGAGCACCGAATAGTTAAGAAATTTCTCAGGGCTCTTCCTTCAAAATTTCAAGCAAAGCTAATTGCCATAGAGGAGACTCAAGACCTGGACACCTATTCTCTTGATAAACTGATAGGTAATCTCAAAACCTTTGAGATGAGGATCAAGCCCGAGAAAAAGGTAAAAAATATTGCTTTCTCTTCTGTTAAAAAGAAAGATGATGTTGATGATGATTATGTGAATTTATCGTTGTTGAAGAAAAAGTTCAAAAATTTTCTGAAAAACAAAAACTCCTTTGGAAACTCTTCAAAAAAAATTCCTAAAAAACCTAAATGCTTTGAGTGTGGTGGAATTGGACATCTTGCTGCCAATTGTGGCAACAAGAAGTATAATTCACGTGATAACAAGGCTTTAAAGACCACATGGAGTGATAGTGATGAAGAGGTAAATCTTGCTCTTACTTCCTCTTTTAATTCTGAGTTATCTGATGTTTCTAATTTAGAAGATGACACTTTTGATGAAAAAACAAATGAAAAATGCAAGCAATTGTATAATGCCTTAAGAATTGTTCTTAAGAAAAATAATAAACTTGAAGAGGAAATTGAATTCTTAAGGGGTGAGAAAGAGAAGATTGAGAAAAGATTTGAAATATTTTTAAAAGAATGGAAAGATGAGCGTACTGAACTTGTTGCTAAGATAAATGTTTTGCAGGGTAAGGTCAAGTCTCAAAATTGGGACAAGGAGCATGATGAGATTACTAACAAAATCAAAGTTTTGCAGGTTGAAATTAAGGCTCAATCTTCCTTAAATGTGTCTCTAACCCTTGAGAATGAGAAATTGCAGGAAGAATTATTGAGGGTCAAGGAAAGCTTTAACAAATTCTCCATTGAATCTGAAAAAGTACCTAAGATGATGGGAATTGGCAAAGCTCATGGCAATAAAGAAGGATTAGGATATAATGGTGAATCCTGCAAACCATTGGCTTTTGTAAAAATTAAGGGAGGTGAGAGTTCTTCAAGTCAGTCACAAAGTTCTTGTGAAAATGGGTCTGGTTCCAAGTTGCTTGCAAAATCAGAACCACGTGTGGCTCACCAAACACTTCAGAAAAGCTCCTCCGTAAGTCCTGACAAACTTTGTCAGCCCAGGTATATTCATAACCCCAAAAACTTCATTCCTACTTGTCATTATTGTGGAAAATTAGGACACATACGTCATAAGTGCAATATGCTTCGCAGGGTTACTCAAAATCAGAGGAAAACGTTGAGAATTAACTCACATGCCTCATTGCAAGCTGAGTTGAAAGAGGGTCTGAATCTGATCGCCAAGATTGCAAAGCTGGCTTCAATCCCTGTGGATCTGGAAACAAAAACAAAGCATAAGCAAATCTGGATTAAAAAAGGTTCAAATAATCATTTTTCTGCTAGATAATCTTGATAATATGCTTGAGCTTGCTTTCGTTCCTACTGAACATAAATTGGCTAATTCTTTTTCTAAGCCGTTAGACAGAACTCATTTTGAATCACTTAGAAGCACTGTTGGTGGATGCTCTAAGTATTGATACTCTCACTTCATTTGATCCATTTTGCATACATTCATGGTGTATGTCTTCATGATAGTATAAGTGCATTTTCTTTACGTTTCTGCATTGTTTGGTTTAGTTTCTGGAAATTCAGGATTGAAAAATGGTGGTTTGTATCCCCGAGTGTCTGACAGATTATTTTGAACTTAGATTAACAAGGGTCGTACTCTTTTCTTTAAATCTGTGTGCATTAAGGTGCCTAGCACGTTTTGAATCTGTTCTTACATCACTCTGTAATTGTGAGCTTGAACAACATATTCTCTATCACCTTGAATTCTCACATGCACAGATACTCTAAGTGGTGGTAAGTCTTAATTGATGGTTAGCTTGTTCTCATTTCTCATACACGAAATTACTCATGTTGGTTGCTCCTTGATATAAATATATATATATATATATATATATTATAGTTTGTTTATGAAGCATGGCCAGGCTATTCCCAAAGTAAACAGGCCTCTGTCGTGACGAACGATATGAGGATTGGGAAGAAACGGGAATGGTTTGGTGACCCCGGTGGATTGTGAAACTATTGACTCGAGTAGATGTGCTCTTTGGGATGTCCTTGTTACATCTAGCACCCTAAGGTCATCTGACTTGGGAGCTGCTAGCATAATACTCATTACATGGATCGTAGTCTTCTTGAGCAAAAATAGTACTTTGTGTGAAAGGCAAAAAAAAAATCCGAATTATGCCCACACGGTGTTATAAGGGGAATATAGTTTACGTGCTTAAATATGTGAGCCTTGGTTTCCAGGTTTCCACAAATATTACACACCCCATCTTGAGATATGTTCACTCTCCACAACAAGAGGAATAGAATACTCGATCAACCTCTATCTTACTTTGTGATTTTCGGATTCAATTCACTCGTGTGAACTTATTTTGTTGCACCCTTATTTATGGTTAAGTGGTATTGCTCTTGTTGGAAAAGCTATGCGAATTAAATCTGTTCTTAGCATTTAGATACAACCCACTCATTGTGTGTTTGCATTTCATTCTTGCATCTCTCATCAGATGATCACCCTTAGGGGGAGTATTAATACTTGGACTATCTTTATCTGATTGATTCGACTTGAGCTAGTGTCTACTGTGCACCATCTATTTATGATCCTCCTTCTACATCGCTTCCGCTACGTAAGTTACCTTTGTCATTCCTATTCAAAAAGGGGGAGAAATTAGATGGGATGTGTGACTGAGATAACATTATTCTATTTTCTTTACCAATGTGTGATAAAGTGTTTCAGGAATGAATGGATGAAGAGTTGTGATGCTCCTCCTGTCTGTGTTGAGGGGGAAAGTTTGTCCTAATTTATGTTTTGTATAAGAATGCCAAAGGGGGAGATTGTAGGTACAATTCTTGTATGTGTCATATTGGCATTCCCATACAAAGTTCAAAAACTCTTTACTGATCTTGGAGAATCAGGTAAATGCATTTGCATAAGCATGGGATTGCAACATGTGTTACAATCCTCGAGTCTGCAGTCAGTTTCATGTGGAGTCCGATTTTAGAAAGTAGGTTTTTGGTTTTATGTATTTAGGTTTTTAACGAGTCTTCTGATTGTGAAAATTGTACTATTGATGTCCTAGGGTTTTTAGGACATGTCTATTCCTAGTTGATTTCCCTTAAGATTTGTTGGAGTTCATATATGGGAAGTTTCTTTCCAATTTAATTGGGAATTAGGGTAGAATCTTTGATTCATTGAGTAGTTGCCGCAGGTCTATTATATTAGCTGAAAACATATCCTTCGGTGGTGTGTACACATTCAGAAACGCAGGAATTTGTGATAGAAGCTTGCATGTTTGTTTGAGTTTGTGTCTTCACAAAGAGTCAAAACACTTGGTCCATGTATAAGTGTTTGTGATCATAGTTTCATATGCATAATACTCTCTCGAGATCAGTAGAGAGACTGTGAAGAAAGAAGAACAAGATTTGAAGATCATTCAAGTGAAGGAGTTCTAGAAGGAAGACAAACTTAGAGTTAGCTTTTGTCTAAATCTTATAGCCGAGCAAGTGCTATACAAGTTTGTACAAGAACATATCCTTTTAAATACGATGATTATTATTTTGGGTTCTCAAGAGTAAGAGCCCCGCAATGTTTTTAATCTCATATTTGAGGTTTTCACTGCGTAACCAAAATCTGGTCTCTAGTTTGTTATTTTGGTTTTTGCTACCCAGTAAGGATTGATCAGTGCACTGCAATCCCCATTTTCCAGAAAAAACGTATTCTGTCCTTGTATTTTCACCTTCGGCCATAGAACGAAAGCCACAATAATCAAGTTGATCTGGAGCCTTGGATCGATAACCTTAGCGGCACCTATGGGGAGGGAGTGATCAAAATACATCGATAGATACTTTAAGGTAAATACAGCTCGTTCGAGTAAATGAGGTCTATTTCATGTAATAAACCAATAGTGAAAATAATTACTTACCATATTTCCATATTAAGAAGCTATAAGGGTTACCCGACTACGTCATACAGTAATAAATCAATCCATCAATTTGTATAAACAATTACTTAGGAAATATCAAGCTGCTAATGAATGAGCTCTATACTTGTGTACTGCATATCATGTATACTAGTATGTCTATGAATAATATATACTTGTGTACTGCATATCAAGTATATGTGCATATGAATGAGCTCTAGGTCTTTAGATGCTTGATTTGATTCAACCTTAAATATTTATAAAATATATACTAGTTTTCTACACTTTGTTCATAATACTTGTATCCAGAGGAGATGAGAGGAGAAACAAATCAGTTGACACACGAAGGAATGAATTGTGCTATATATTAAGTCTCTAAAGTTAACGTGGAAGGTTGTGGATGGGATACAACATTTAAGAAACTTATATGCAGTACACAAGTATATATTATTCATAGACATACGAGTCTATCGGGAAAAGGGGGGGGGAGGTCTTGTAGTTGACAAATACCAGATCTGATCCCAAGGTTCACTCTTGTTATAATTTTATATCATACAGGCCTCATATTCCACAGGGGAAGATGATATATATGTCAAAAACTTTCTCTACCCTTTTTCCTTTTTCTGATTCTGTATAAGATCAAAGCATTATGAGGGATGATAACAGCAACGAGCATCGTCACTACTATCGCACTGGTACAGTTCTAATTTAACCATCTATTATGTGTTGGATGGGTTTTAACTTTTAACTCAAACAGTTTCCGTGTAATTAGGAATAAGCCACACAATTATAAATTATATTTTCTGTTGTTGCTTTCCTGATGTCAGATCTTTACTCTCCCCAACACAAAATCAACGTTGATTGTGTATTAATAAGGAGACCCAGACAAGTGATATGGGTATCAGGGTGGTAGTCAGAGATGATTTGGGCACAGGTATTACAGCTATTGTTAGACCCTTTTTCCATTAGTTATTAATATGGAAGCTGAGGCGTGCAAAGCTGGTCTTCTTCTTGGTAACACCAAAGTTGGACGGAGATAGAAATTGAGAGCAACTCTATCCTTCTAATTTCTGCACTTAAGAGTGAAGAGAAAAATTTAGCAGAGCTAAGTCGGATTTTTTATGATTGTAAGGAGTATTTAACTTCTTTTTAATTTGTGGAAATCTGACATATATACCGTGAAGCAAATTATGTTGCACATAGGCTTGCACACCCTGCTAGTTTATTTTATATTGATTATGTTTGGTTAGATGAGACTCCTGCTATTATTCATTTTATTCGGTATGTACTCTACGAAGATTATTGTAATTGTTTTTCTGTTATACGAGATTTAGGTTTTATGTCCCGACCTCTGTTACATAATATTAGTTCAATAAACTAAACAACGTGTGGGAGCCTAAGCCTCCTAACTAGGATGGGTTCAAAACCCTATTAAAAAAAAATTATGTAAGACACCAAAACTGAGGATATTGGCATTGTTAGAAGGAACTCGTCGAGGGCCTCATTGGTGGGATACACATATATGAGCTATCTCATCGATGTATAGGTCATGAGAACATGTCGAAGCTCTAATCGGGAGGGCATGCAGTCTGAGTGGCGTTGCAGCACTGCCCTTTCTCCAGTTCTATTGACTCATAATCAAAGCTCCATATGTCCAAGTTCATGTGTGCATGCTGACGTACATCACTCTCTTTGAGCACCTCAAGGGGTCATCTTTCTCTCATCTTCACTGTGAAACAAACAATATTGCGCATGGGTTAGCTTGTATATATGACGTTGTTTTTTTCCTTAGAAATGTTTTGGCTTGAAAAACTTTCAAATATGATCAAGACATTCTTGTCGAAGATTGTACTCACTATACTCATAAGACGATATTTCTTTCGAATTAACAATAATAGACATAATGTCATGTACGATTTGTGTTATGATTTTGTGTCGAATAGTGCCACCCCTAAATTGCTCATACCTACCCAAGTATGTATAATGGAAAATGATTTGTGGCCTCAATGAGGCCTAAGATTTGTGGCCTCAATTCTAGGTGTCATGTCATATCATCTACACACATCACCTATTTGCTAAATCATGTCATGTAATTCTTGAGTAAAAAGACTATCTTATCCTTCCAAAATCTAATGGCTCTAAATTATTTTGGTTTTCATCTAAAAATAAAATATATTATTTTAGTTTTCTTTTTCTTTTTCTTTTTTCGTTATATATATAATTATATATATAATTCGTCAAAAAAAATTATATACAAATATGTGTTTGTGTGTATAAATATATATATATATATATATATATTAATGTCATAATTCTAACCCACAAAATTAAAAAAAAAAAGTTGATTAAAAAAAAGTCAAATTTAAAATTGATTCCACAAAAATGGAAAGAAAACATATTAATATCTTAATTATAACCCATCAAATTTGGTAAATTGAAGTAATATTCAACTCTTTTAATAAATGAATTTAATAAAATTAATGGAAGATTAGTTTACCTTACACTAACAAGTTAATTAGAAAAGTCAAAAATTAAATTGGATCCACAAAAATGGAAAGAAAATGTATTGAAATCGTAATTAAAACCTATGAAATTTGGTAATTGAAGAGGTAAGAAAATATCATTAATAAATTGAATTGATAAAATTCTAGATTCCATCATTTCAAAATTTCTCGATAATTTAATATTGTCTCATCCAAACGCAACATTAGGAAGTGTTCCTTAAAGGTCAAGTGAGACTTCATTAATACAACTGTTCATTTATTTTTACATGAAAAAACAATTATAATGTTATTAATACTATGTAGAAATTCAATAAACAATAGGTGTATAACACAGCAATAATCAAAGAAAAAGTGCAATTAAGGAAGGTGTAAAATAGAAGGCATCGTCGACATTAACATTAAAGTCGGCTAACATGTCTTACACGAACAAATAAGTAATAAGTAGCTAATAATGAGCCAGTAAAGTTTACTGGGGACTTTTCCCTAATGGCATATTTACACTGAAATAGAAATCATCATCCACACTGAAATTTAAAGTCAGCTAACATGTCTGACAGTAACAAATAAGTACTAAGTAGCCAATGATGAGCTAGTAGAGTTCACTGCAGGAGACCTTTACCTAATGGCATGTTCACACTTAAATAGAAGCTATCATCTACTGAAACTGAAAGAGCTAACATGTCTTGCACGAACAAGTAGGTATTAAGTAGCCAATGATGTGTAAAGTTTACTAAGGATCTGTGATGCCCCAGAAATTCGTAATTATTTTTCGAGCATTTTCCGGAATTAATTTTATGTTTATTGGACGGTTTCGTGGCTCGTGGATGGAGCGGAAGTGTTTCGGACGAAATTCTATTCGGAAAATGTGACTTTAGGGATGGCGCAAAGGTTGACTTTTTATTTGTTGGGATTCTCTAAAAACTTCCTTCACGAAAGTTGTAGAGCGCGTCGATACGAGTTCGTGGATATGTGGAACGCGAGAATCGGAGTTCGTATGAGGAAGTTATGGTCATTGGAAGGAATTTCCATTTTGGTATAAATAGAAGTTTCCCAAGTTGGAAACTTACTATTTTCATTTGGTTTTCTTTTCCGGAAACCATTCCTTTCTCTCTCTTCTCTCTCATTCGCACCTTCAGAATCGAAATTATCCGGCTGACCCGACCCGAACCCGGACGATCCGACCCGACTTTTCCTCCGAACTGCGGCTATCTCCGGCGACGAAACTTTCCAGATCAGTTCATCTCCTCCGTCTGGTCGTCCCTGTGGTGTCCTCTAGCACCGATTCTCGGTGGTGGCGGCGGTAGAAGGTGGAGCAGGTTGGCGTTTTCGGACCCGGTCGGAAATCCTTATTCCGACGTCGGCGAGGCTTCAAGTCTTCTTGGTTGAGCTCAGAGCAGCCTCGTTGATCGATCCTTGGTGGTTGTTTGGATCGATTCACGTGAAACTTCGATCAACTCGGATTGGATTACTGTTCACGGCTTGTAAGGTAGTTTTCGATCCCTTAAGCTTGTTTTCTGACTTCGAGCTAGTTATGACAATTCACAAGCATGCTTAGATGAAGAACTTTGATGTTGGGAGTTTTGTGAAATATTGAGTTTTGGCCGGCGGCGGTCCGCCACCTCCTGTGGAGGCGTTCCGGCGGTGTTCCGGCCACTTAAGGAACTGTTTTTGGTATTATATATGTTCTACTCGTTGATACGAGCGTTTCGATATATAATATGCAAATTTTGGAGTTCGTATGGAATTGTTATGATTTTTGCAGTTTCATACCGATCGATTTATTCTATCCGTGAGGATTTGAGTGTCCGATCGACTTGTGGTTTAGTCACATCGATCGTGGACGTATTCCGGAGACTTTGGGAGGTCTCGGATGTGGTTTTGCCTCGATTGGCGCCACTTTGAGGATTTTAGTTCAAAACGGGGGTTTCGAACTTTAATCAAATGTGAATCGTTACTGATTTGAGATCATTGGTGATTAGGTGCTTCTAAAGGTGAATTGGACGAGTTGTTGGTGATAGTGTTAGTTCGGTTCTGTATAGAAGATGCAGTGGGAATCTGAGGTGAGTAATCTCACGAAGTTCATTCACGAACGGGTTGACCTTATTGTTTTGAGAGTTATTTAGTTAACTGCAAACTATAGTTGGTATTAGTGGCCTTCCTGAGTGAATGACCACTTATATATATATTTACGTGGAATATGTATATTCTTGTAGGTTGATGAGTGAATTGAAGCAATAGGTATTGATGGGTTTCATTCTATTGTTTTGGGGCTTGACTTTTCGGGAAACATTGTGTGGGAATTGGGAATTTCTATTGTTTTGAAAAGTGTCAAGATTTGGTGTGAGTTGCTTTGATGTGATTTGAATGTTTTGATCTAACGACCGGGGGTCGGAAGATCTGAGAGTCGCAGGTTGTGATTTCTCCTTTTTGTTTGATTTAAGGTTTTGATCTGACGTCCGGGGAGGTCTGATGATTGGAGGTCACGGGGTGACATCTCCTTTTGTGTGAGTTGAGTAACTTTTGGGTCCTGAGTGACCATTTTGAAAGGTTTTGATCTGACGACCGGGGAGGTCTGAGGATTTGGGGTTGCTGGGAGTAACCTCAGGCATATATATCGGGACTTCACACCTTTGGCCGGGTTTGTGGATACGATCAGTTAGAACTCTAGTCTGTTGCCATAGTACATCATGGGGGGTAGCGGGGAGCTATCTGATGCTCATGAGTACGTGTTTTTAAAAGGGAGTTTCGGGGATTCTTTCTTTTAAATGTCCTGGGAGGACTTGTTTATCATATTTAATTGTTAGAGTTTCAATTATTATGATTTTGTCACGGGGTGACTTGTGTTGATTTGAGAATGTGTTTTAAATGGGAGTTTCGGGGATTCTTTCTTTTAAATGTCCTGGGAGGACTTGTTTATCATATTTAATTGTCAGAGTTTCAATTATTATGATTTTGTCACGGGGTGACTTGTGTTGATTTGAGAATGTGTTTTAAAAGGGAGTTTCGGGGATTCTTTCTTTTAAATGTCCTGGGAGGACTTGTTTATCATATTTAATTGTCAGAGTTTCAATTTATATGATTTGGTCACGGTGTGACCTTTATTGTGATTTTTGGGGAATGCATATTGAATTGTCAGAGTTTTCAATTAATATGACTTGTCACGGGGTGACTTATATTCGTTTCTTTTGGGGAAAGAATGTGTTGTTTTGGGAAAACAGAGTGTGTGATTCTTTTTACGAGTTGATGGGTTTCCTCGTTAGGCGAGTTGTGCATGTGTGGTTTTTGAGTTACTCATACGGGCTTGCAAAAGCTTACCGGGTTTGTTGTGTGGCAACCTGGTGCACCATTCAAACGGTGTAGGGGTTAATCCTGCAGGTTAGGATAATCGAGGTTGAGGCAGCGAGCTAGCAGTTTTACGGTAGGAAGCCACCTTTGTGACTTTACTTTTGATAAGGACTTCCGTTATATAGTTACTCTGAGCAGCCTTTACGTTTTATTTTGTTGTTGACAATTTAATTCGTAAGCTTGTGTAATATATAACTCTTTGGATGCGAGTGTATATTAACTTTGAGGGTTCAGGACATCAATATGTGTGTAAGTTTAAGGGAAAAAGATTTCATGTATTTTGTATTGATGACTGGACGTTCACGCATATATAATTATGGGGTTATATATATCGATTTTCATGTGTGTAAAATCAGGGGCGTGACAGGATCTTTTCCTAATAGCATAATTACACTAAAATAGAAGTCATCATGCACATTGTCTTACAGTAACAAATAAGTACTAAGTAGCCAATAATGAGCTAGTAAAATTCACTGGTTACCTTTTCCTAATGACATAATTACACTAAAATAGAAGTCATCATCCACACTGAAATTTAAAGTTAGCTAGCATGTCTTGCACGAACAATAAGTGCTAAGTAGCTAATAATGAGCCAGTAAAGTTTACTAGAGACCTTTCCGGAATGGCATATTCACACTAAAATAGAAGCCATCATCCATTGAAACTTAAAATAAGCTAGTGTGTCTTGCACGAACAAGTAAGTACTAAGTAGCCAATAGTAAAGTTCAACGGGGAATCTTTCCCTAATAACATATTCACACTAAAATTTAAGCCATATATCATTCACATTGAAATTAAAAGTCAGCTAAGTACTAACATGTCTTATTCGAACAAAAAAGTACTAAGTAGCTAATAATGAACAAGTAGAGTTCACTGGGAACTTTTTTCTAATGACATATTTACACTAAAATAGAAGCTATCATTCACATTTAAAAATCATTATTGTCTATTGAAAAATTTGGGATCAACAAAACAAGTATACTTTCAAAAATTAATTTCCTCATGTGCAATATATTGTATTCCATATTAAGCAATTTCTTTTCAGATATCAACTTCCCAATCAATTTAGATATCTAGGTTTTCAATCACCAGATTTTATGAGTTAAAATTACGATTTAAATACATTTTCTTTCCATTTTTGTGAATCCAATTTAATTTTTGACTTTTCAAATTAACTTGTTAATGTAAGGTAACTAATCTTCCATTAATTTTATTTATTAAAAGATTTAAATATTACTTTAATTTACCATATTTCATGGATTATAATTACGATATTAATATATATATATATATACACACACCACATTCATTCTCCATCGAAAATATATAAATTTTTTGGACGAATTATATATATATATATATATATAACTTTGTTTTTAACGAATTATATATATACACCCATACTTTTTTTTGAATAAGTATAATGAAAAAAAATCCAAAATAATGAAAAAGAAAGAAAGGAAAAAAAACCAAACAATATTTTTTTTTAGAAGAAAGCCA
The DNA here is from genome assembly GCF_002994745.2 of Rosa chinensis. Lineage (NCBI taxonomy): Eukaryota > Viridiplantae > Streptophyta > Magnoliopsida > Rosales > Rosaceae > Rosa > Rosa chinensis. The sequence goes on along the minus strand of NC_037094.1, from coordinate 45,055,651 downwards.
AAATAATTTAGAGCCGTTATATATTCAACAACATATATATATATATATATATTTTGACGAATTATAGATAAATATATATATATATATATTCACAAAAATATATAAATATAAATTTTTTTAGACGAGTTATATATATATAATAAAAAAAGAAAAAGAAAATAAATAAAATAATGTATCTTTTCTAAAAGAAAGCTAAAATAATTTAGAGCCATTAGATTTTGAAAGGATAAGATAGTCTTTTTATTCAAGGATGACATGACATGATTTGATAAATTTAGGGGTCGTCAACGGGCCGGGCCGGGCCCGGCCCATTCATAGCGGGCTCGGGCCGGGCCGGGCCGGGCCTTGTCATATTTTTAAATAATTGCGGGCCGGGCCGGGCCGGGCTTTATTAAAAATCAAATGATCCAAGCCCGTCCATATAAAGCGGGCCTTGCGGGCTTTTTCGGGCCGGGCCGGGCTTGGCCTTGCGGGCTTTTTTGGGCCGGGCCTTGCGGGCTTTATTTATAAATAAATATTTAAAGACACAAGTTTTTTTTTTTAATCAAGCTTTGGAAATTCAATGGATAATGATCAAATACAACCAAAGATAATAGATCTATATAACTATATTGTACCAAAAAAAATCTATATTTATATATAGATACTAATTTATTGATATATAAATTTTTAAAGACACTAATTTTTTATAAACCTATATTTATATATCATACACTCCAAAGAGCAACCCCTATCAATTCAAAGAAAATGGAAAAACCGACCGTTGGATGAGTTTATTACAATAAATTATGAGTATGGTAAAAAATTTAGCCAATTTCACCATATTTTAGAATCCGATCGGATTGGTCAACCGTAGTCACTTATATATTTTATTGTTTGACCGATGGCGTGGCAACCGCGAAACGTGCTTATTTTTTCACATCACGTTTGTATATATTCCATCGATGGATGTGCGTGGACATAAGATAAAAAAAATTAATTTTAATTACAAACACATTGGTGTATACCAATTTTATTCCTTTAGTTGTATGACTTAGACATTGCATTTAAATTGTTTAGGTTCATTCTAAAGCAACCATGAAGTAGAAAATGAATTCAGAGAAATCAACCGCTCGATGGAGAGATTGTAATGTTTTATGGTGATTGTAGAAAATCTAGCCAATTTCGTTATTGTTTCGAATTCGATCAACTAGGTCAAACGTAGTTACTCTTATAAACCTATATTTATATATCATACACTCCAAAGAGCAACCCCTATCAATTCAAAGAAAATGGAAAAACCGACCGTTGGATGAGTTTATTACAATAAATTATGAGTGTGGTAAAAAATTTAGCCAATTTCACCATATTTTCGAATCCGATCGGATTGGTCAACCGTAGTCACTTATATGTTTTATTGGTTGACCGATGGCGTGGCAACCGCGAAACGTGCTTATTTTTTCACATCACGTTTGTATATATTCCATCGATGGATGTGCGTGGACATAAGATAAAAAAAATTAATTTTAATTACAAACACATTGGTGTATACCAATTTTATTCCTTTAGTTGTATGACTTATACATTGCATTTAAATTGTTTAGGTTCATTCTAAAGCAACCATGAAGTAGAAAATGAATTCGGAGAAACCAACCGCTCGATGGAGAGATTGTAATGTTTTATGGTGATTGTAGAAAATCTAGCCAATTTCGTTATTGTTTCGAATTCGATCAACTAGGTCAAACGTAGTTACTCTTATAAACCTATATTTATATATCATACACTCCAAAGAGCAACCCCTATCAATTCAAAGAAAATAAAAAAACCGACCGTTGGATGAGTTTATTACAATAAATTATGAGTGTGGTAAAAAATTTAGCCAATTTCACCATATTTTCGAATCCGATCGGATTGGTCAACCGTAGTCACTTATATGTTTTATTGGTTGACCGATGGCGTGGCAACCGCGAAACGTGCTTATTTTTTCACATCACGTTTGTATATATTCCATCGATGGATGTGCGTGGACATAAGATAAAAAAAAAAAATTTAATTACAAACACATTGGTGTATACCAATTTTATTCCTTTAGTTGTATGACTTATGCATTGCATTTAAATTGTTTAGGTTCATTCTAAAGCAACCATGAAGTAGAAAATGAATTCGGAGAAACCAACCGCTCGATGGAGAGATTGTAATGTTTTATGGTGATTGTAGAAAATCTAGCCAATTTCGTTATTGTTTCGAATTCGATCAACTAGGTCAAACGTAGTTACTCTTATAAACCTATATTTATATATCATACACTCCAAAGAGCAACCCCTATCAATTCAAAGAAAATGGAAAAACCGACCGTTGGATGAGTTTATTACAATAAATTATGCGTGTGGTTAAAAATTTAGTCAATTTCACCATAGTTTTGAACCCGATCTAATTGGTCAACCGATTACCGATATGTAGAATATATATATATGCACATATTCTATATAGAATAATAGAAGTATAAGAACTTCCACACACACACACACACACACATATATATATATATATATATATATATATCTCTATATATATTATTATATTATATATATAAACACACACATATATAAATATATATACATATATATAAACACACACACACACATATATATATCTCTATATATATATATATTATATATATAAACAAACACACATATATATATATATATATATATATATATCTCTATATATATATCCTCTATATAAACACACACACACACACACATATATAAATATATATATACATATATATAAACACACACACACACACACACACATATATATATATATATATATATATCTCTATATATATATTATATATATAAACACACACACATATATAAATATATATATACATATATATAAACACACACACATATATAAATATATATACATATATATATAAACACACACACACACACACATATATATATATATATAAACACACAAATATATATATCTATGTGTGTGTGTGTATATATATTTATAAACACACACACACATAACTACAAATATATATATATATATATATATATATAATATTTTACGGGCTTTTACGGGCCGGGCCTAGCGGGCTTTTACGGGCCGGGCCTAGCGGGCCTTTGGCGGGCCGGGCCTACGGGCCGGGCCGGGTTTTTGCGGGCTTTAGGCTGGCCGGCCCTCGGCCCACCAAGGCGGGCTTTTGCGGGTTTTTTGACGGGTCGGGCCGGGCTAAAAGCCCTCCGGGCCGGCGGGCCTCCATCGGCCCACTTGATCCGCGGGCTTTTTGATGAGGCCTAGATAAATTAATGAGGTGTATAGATGACATGGCTTGACACCTAGGATTGAGGCCACAAATCTTAGGCCTCATTGAGGCCCTATATCATTGCCCTATGTATAATATAGCTTGAAGGACTATTTATATTGGTTAAAACAAAGAGTGTACATGGGAATGGGAGTTGGGACCGAGTTGGGAGTTAGATGTGGGATTTAGGGGTTGAATACCTTAATGAGCGCCGATTTTATATTTCCCCTGTACATGGAGTGTCCAAGTCAGTAGTCTTATTAAAGTGCTAATTGGGATTCTTCTAGTCTTTAATTTAAGGGAAGTGAATTAAGGGCCCAATTAAAGTCAAAGCTTTAGATGCGTCCTTGTGTGTCTAATAATTATAATTCGTCTTTGAGGCGAGAGAATTGACTTCGGTGCCTCAAAAGCAGCATTTAAACTTAACAAGAAAGAGAGAGAGAAGGAGAAAGAAGACAGAGAGATTCTGCAACTTTGTCTTGTATCTCAATGGGGATCAGCAGAGAGAATGATCAGAACGACTTGGAAATTGGTCTTTCACTGAAAATTGATCACCCTCCTAAAAAAGAACAAGAAGAAGAAGATGGCAACGACGACGAAGACGAAGTCCACGAGGATATCGAAGAAGAATCAGCAGCTGAAGAAGAAGAGATCAAAGAGGATAATATTGAAGAAGAACCAAAAGCGGCTGCAGGTGAAGTGGATGATGATGCCTCAGTAGTACTGGAGACAACAAATTTGCATGAGAATAACTTGAAGACAGATCAGGAGGTACGTATACACCTATGAGATTATATATGTTTCATTTTAATTGCTCGATCTCTTTGATAAAATTTAATTGTTTGCACTAGTTATGCGCTTTGCAAATGGAGATGAGTCGCATGAAAGAAGAAAATAAGGTTTTGAGGAAGGTCGTGGAGCAAACCATGAAGGATTATTACGATCTTCAAATGAAATTCACAGCTGTCCATCAAAATAGCCAAACCAAGGTACTCAACCAATTATTTTTATTTATTTTTGTACTTTTATTTCAGATCACGATTTTTTTTTTTTTTTGATACATGATCATGAATTGATTACTGTGGCGGGTTTCTTGTATTTAATCCGAATATATATAATGTGGTTAATTAATTTCTGTATAAATATCTGAATAATTTGATTTAGGATCCTCAGACCTTTTTATCGCTTCGTGGTAATGATCATGATGAAGCTGATCCTCCAAAAAGTAGTATTCCCAAGATGTCGGAAATTCGTCGTCATAGATCTCCATCACCGGCACGTGCGGATGATATCATAAAAGAGAGTCAACTAGGGCTGTCACTGAGGCTACAAACCAATGAATTTAGGGATCAAAGAGAAGATCACGATATCCAAGAACGTAACAAGGAAGAATTGACGAGTAGTAGTCTCACATCATCAGTGCAACACAAGCTGCAGCGGACCGATTTGGCCGGAATTACTAGCCATGCCGCCCAAGCCAACAGAAAAGCTAGGGTTTCGGTTAGAGCAAGATGTGAATCTGCCACAGTGAGTTAGTTCCATATGTAATCTATATATACGTGTTGGTCAGTTTCAGAGATGCATATGGGAAGATATGACAGATAAAGACTAACCAGTACCCGTCTTATATATGATTCAGATGAATGATGGGTGTCAATGGAGGAAATATGGGCAGAAAATCGCGAAAGGAAACCCTTGCCCCAGAGCCTATTACCGTTGCACAGTAGCTCCTGGATGTCCTGTTAGAAAACAGGTAATTAATTTAGTTCATTTTTGAAGGTAATAAATTTAATTCATATTCTACTGTGTTTTGGACTAGCTAGCCCGGACTAGCTAGCCCGAAAACCCATACATCTATGCTATTTTATTGTTACGGCAATTTTTTCGTCTAGTCGAATTTCTTTCATCATAGCCCTTTGTAGTAATTAAGTATATATACGTGAGTCTTTCCGTAAGTTAGAAATGATTAGGATAATCAAATGCCAAACAATCTCTGAGTATGTTAGATGAATTTCTGTTAGAATAATTCTTAAATATGGACGGATTTAGCTTACAAACTGGTGCAATTAATTGCCTTCTTTATATTAATTTCCTAAGAGAAGATATCTTCTTTTGAAAGTTGAAACTCACTCTAGATGCATATATAGTCAGTCAAAATGCTTAAATAAGCCATTTCCTAGCTATTTGAGTTTCATCAAATTGTATATATCCAAAACAACCCCCTATAGGTTGAGGTTTTGTATGTAAAGATAATTTAAAAAGGGTGAAATGTTTTAAACGATTGCGATTAAATATAGTCTGTTCTGAAGATGTTTCTGCAAAGCTATAGTAGACTGTCAATTTTTGTTTTTATATTTTCTTTTTGAATAACTGATCGAAGAAAATACAATTGTTTGAATTAATGGTATATAGGTCCAAAGATGCCTAGAGGACATGTCCATACTGATAACAACATACGAAGGAACACATAATCATCCACTTCCAGTTGGTGCAACTGCCATGGCTTCCACAGCTTCTGCAGCAGCTGCTTCCTTTATGTTACTAGATTCAAGCAACCACCATCTCTCAGATGGAACACTACCCTCCTCTAATTTCATGACCCAAGCCTCCCTCCCTCCCAATAATTACTACAACACCCCTCACCACATGTTAAACAACCACTACCCCTCATCAATATCTCATCAATATTCCTCCTCATCAAACTTCCGAACCCTAAATTCCGTTCATCATCAGCCTCATCATGACCCTTCAAAAGGAATCGTTCTCGACCTCACCAACAACTTCAGTGATACTTCTACTAGTACTGCCATAGCTTCAGCTGGCTCTTCCTCCCATTCATCTGCACCGCTGGGGTTTAACAATTGGATGGGTGGCAAACCTGCAAATTATCACCATAATGCTGGTAATAGTACGATGATAATGGGCAACCATCATCTGCTGAGTAACAGCAGGAGGACATCTGGGGAAGAAAGTATGACGTCGTCGTCAGCATTAATGGCTGAAAATGTGAGTGCTATTGCTTCAGATCCTAAATTTAGGGTTGCTGTTGCCGCTGCTATTACATCTCTCATTAATAGCAAAGAGAATAACACAACTCATCATCCTACTCCTCCTCATAATAATAATAATAATAATAATAATAATAATTTTGGTCCAAGGGATAATGGAGAGAAAGGTGGTAGCTAAGATAGCTCTAGTGGGGGGCCTTGATTCTCTTTCTAGCTCACCCATTTGCAAAAACACTCACTTTAAGTAATCGTAGTTATAATACCCTCTTCATTTTTGTAACGTTCTGAAATAATACCGTGCAAAGAGAAATTCAAATTTTCAAAGGGTACAACAAGATTGTCTATGTACCACAATCTTTTACACGTTGGTTCTCTACTTATTCAACTAATACTATGTGATGGATCTCTTTTACTTTCCTTTCGTTTTTTTTTTTTTTTTCCTTTTCAATGCAGCTATTTTTTTTCCTTTAATAATCAAGAAGCTATATCCAAAGGTAGTTAATTACAAAATTTAGAGAGCTAGAGAATTGAGATGTTAACGGTTAACCGTTGGATACAAGCTCATCACTCCTTCACTAACCTTTTCCCTAAAGAAGCAAAAGAGTTGAAATATATTATATCAAATTAAATTCTTCAATGTAAATACTATGTATCTATTTGAGTGTGTATAAATATATATATATATATATATATATATATATATATATAAATTACATGGGATTCAGCGGTTTTGCGGCTTTGCTCTAAGTTTTCAGAAGAGGAGAAGAAAAGTTTATGAGTGGTTCTTGCTTCCATGTCCCATCCGACAGCACGTCTTTGGGACATCATCGTCTGACAGGTAGGTTCTATTAGTCAGTTCATTAGTGAAGGTCGGAGTCAGAGTTGCGGCTGGAACCAAGAGGAGCGATGGTACTGTTTTTAGGCGGAGATGTCTACAACCACCAACTTGGGCCACTGAAGCCTATATCCCCCTTTTGCCAGGATTGTGGAAACCTCGTGGAGGGCGCGGTACTAGATCCGGGGTACGTTCCAGATTCGACTGGAATCTGGGCACCATGGCGGTCCAGCGTGCTTCGAAGAGTGTGGGGTGATGTGCTTCTACCTATTTCGCCATAAAATTTCGATGTATGTATTGTTCAAAGACGGCGGGATTTGACAATAGCTTGGTCTAGCCACTGATGCATATCATGGCTCGACGGCTATGTGCATCGCCAGTGGGAAAGCACGAGGTGCAGGCTGGTAGTTGGAAAAACTGGGCCGTGGGCTTGTTCGTTGTACTTGGGCCTTTGCTAGTGGGCTTTTGGATTTTATTTATTTTCAATAGTTTCTCTATTGCTTGGGTGTATTTTATTTACAATAAATCCCTAGAGTTATTGTAGGAAGAGTCGGGCTAAATCCCTGTATCTGCACTGAAAGTACCTTATTTGTCCTGGAGATGAGCCGAGTCGTTATTAAATGAACGCAATCTCTTAGTGGCAATATGAAACATAGTGTCGCCAATTATAGTTTAGGTCTATAGCACAGTGGGAAAGCAGGTTTAATGGTTCTATGGCTTTGTACGAGCTTTATCTTTCCGATATGGCATCCTTGTGAAGGAAATGTTGCCCAGATATCTGGTATGCCAACCCTTGCTAGTTGGTGCATATTTGAATACATAAGATTAGTTGAGACTCTTATTATTATTCGGGATGTTTTCTCGGTACTTATTGTAATTCGAGGTACTAAATTTAAAAGCTAAAAATATTACAACTTAAAACTATACATTTAATCATTATCCGTCAGATGAACTTGTCTGTTATAGTCCCTCAAAAGTTGGTCCTTAGGTGAGCAGTTCTGTATATATGTGTGCATGTGTGTGTACAAAGCTCTTCTAGTGAGGGATCCTTTTTTTTGGCCAATTTGGTGAAAATTTACATAAGTGATATACTCATGGAGCCCTAAGAAATGAACGGTCGAGATGCCGATATGTAATTGAAAAGTGGTCCCACAAATGATTCTTTAAAATGACCAAAAAAATGGATACCTCGCTAGCATCATGCTAGTAAGGCCATCTCAATAAGGGGGAGCTATATTGGAGCCAGAGCTATAATTTAGCCCTCATAAATATTATGCTTTATTCATGAACATGTGAACCATCTCCAGTAAGGTAGGGCTAAATTTTAACCATTTCAAGTATTTTATGATTTTACATTATGTTTATCAATTTGTATGATTTTATCTTAATAATATTTTAATTTAGACTAAAATTAATTTTTGAGAAAAAGATTAATTTTTAAGGTGTATATTTGGATGAGGTATTTATGTGGTATTGTTGATAACATTTTCATATAGGATGTTTAAGTGCCATGTGCCACTGCAAATCTGTAGATTCCCAACTAGATATAGTATCGACGTGGCAAGACTAATCATTATAGAGTCTTATCAAATTTACCGATAGGATTTTTGAATGTCACGTGTCTTGTTGTGATGAACTCTCTGGACTATATATCTTTAGCTTCAAACATCAACAAAATGGTGGTTTCAAATGCATATATATCTCACAATCTCCTCTCTAATTGTTCTTTCAGTTTATAACTTTTCATAACATTTTGCAATGAATTCGAACTATATTTCTCAGTAGAATGAGATGCAACGTGAAGACGAGGAAGATGGCGAAGAAGATGAAGAATATGATGCGCAGAGGCGAAGAAATACAACACAAGTTATGGCAGAAGTAGCTAGCTGGTTGGTTACTAACCCATTTCAACAACCTCAATGGGTGGTTTTGTTCCAGGCTGCGCTACCCATCATCTATCACGTGAGGCAGCTAATGAAAAATTGTTAAATGATTACTTATTAGTTGACCCTGTGTTACCTTGCCGAAACTTTTAGATTACGTTACAGGATGAGGCGTGAAGTGTTCCTCCCCATGTTAGAGCATGTACAGATGACAGACCCACACTTTAGGCAGTCACAAGATTGTGCTGGGTATTTGGGCTTCTTGCCTCATCAGAAATTGACGTGTGCACTCCGGATACTAGCCACTGCATGCTCGGCTGATTCCTTAAATTACCTCACTGTTCTCGGACGCTTTCCTTTGTTTGATACTGTCACAGTAGGTCAGTCACCACATGCATCTTAACTACTATGTCAATGGTACTCCTTATGAGTTTGGGTACTACCTTGCTAATGATATTTACTTTAAGTGGGCGACGCTGGTGCAATCCATCAAACAACCTGAGAATGAGCAGGAAGAGTATTTTTCCACAAAATAGGAGGCGTACTGCAAGGATGTTAAAAGGGCATTTGGAATTCTACAAGCACGATTTGCAATAGTTAGCGCAAAAGGTTGGGATAAGAATTCATTATCGAAAATCATGTTGGCTTGCATAATACTTCATAATATGATTGTGGAGAACGAGCGAGATGACTACTATAATGGTGAGTCCGGTGATGATGAACCAAACTCAAATAGGTCAAGGAGAGATCAAGTAAGAATATATGATGGCCCAAACTTACCTCTTAATCCAAAAACGGGACAAATTACAATGGCTGAATATATGTCTCATTATCAGAGGGTACGCTCTCATATTGGAAATAGTAATCTATGAAAAGATCTTGTCAAACATGTTTGGTCAAGAAGAGGATGAGGAGGACAAGGCGAGGGGTATGACAATTACATTGTCATCCTAATAATTATTGACAATTCATTGTCATGTCATAGTGCTCAGGTCTTTTTTTTTTTTTTAATTAATGTGTGACTTGTTTTTATTTGCTTTAACTTTTATTGTGTGGCTTGTTTGGTTTCAATTGTAATGAATAAAAGTTTAGTTTAAGGGTGGGGCTACTTCCATCCCACCAAATGCTTTGTTCACCCTACAATTAAATCTTTATCTTGAAACTTCCAATTTCACCCTCAAATAATTTAGATAAAAAAGAAGATATCACCATTGAAAATGTGAAACTGGGAAAGAAAAAAAAAATAAGCACACCATGCCATCATGCTCCAATCCAATGCCTTCTAATTTCTTTTTACTCTTTCGGTTTATTTCCTCTTCTCTATTTTCTCCCTTCATCAACTAATGTGACATAGAATCACATGAAGTAGAACAAAATAATACTAACCAACAATTCTTTTCACTTGTTGCTATAGCATGAAAATTTTGTCTAACTAATTGTTTGGTAGGTTAGCAAGGAAGAAGATGAGATGATATATTTTTTTTTTTTAGGTCAAGAAAGCTGAGATGATAAAATGGATGTTTGTTGGGTAAACTTTTATTTATCGATAAAATTGATTTTGTTGTAGAGAAACTGAAATTGAGAGGAATTTGCTGTGTATTCTCATTCATAATAGGGGCATCTTTATATAGAGGATTACAATGCATATAATCTCAATCATACAAGGAAAGTAATCATACATTGAATAGGAATATAGATCCTTCTAATTTAACCCTATTACCACTAGGTCAAGTAACTTAGAGTTTGGGCCAAACACAAATTAGGGTTTACTTGAACACTTCCCCTTGTGTTGCCCAAACGCGGTGCTTCTCTCGTTGCTTCGTTAAAAACCTTGCCGAGTAACAAAAACCTAGTGGGACAAAAATAACTTCGTTCGAAGGGGACAAAGAGCACAACACACCCTTCACATTTCGAGGTGAACATGTAGACATCTCCCCCTGATGTCTGCGTCTCCCCCTGATGATTATGATCATGGGAGTTCATATAATTTCCGTAAGCCAATTCTTGCCACATGTTTCTCGAACGTGGATTTGGGCAATGACTTAGTAAACAAGTCTACCACATTATCCTCATATCGAACCTAGTTCACTTTGGTATTTGAGGAGAGTCTGTTGTTACTGATTATGCTTGGTGTTGTCTCTTTTAATGTAGCCTTGCTTCATTTGTTCAAAACGAACAGCAGTATCCTAAATGCTCGTAGGCTCATCTTGTGGTAGACTTCAAACCACAATTGTTTGAACATGCGTGATTATGGATTCAATCCATAAACATTCACGAACCACTTCGTGAAGAGCAATAATCTCTGCATGGTTCGAAGATATAGCAACTACGGTCTGTTCTGTAGACCTCCAAGATATCACAGTCTTTTCCCATGCTGAACACTTAACCAGTTTGGGAGCAACTTTTGTGTGGGTCAGAGAGGTACTCGGCATCAGCAAAACCTTCCAAAACACTTATTTCGTTTTGGGATGGGGATAGAGAACGCAGGCCAGCATTGGCGGCATTTCTGATGTGTGATGGGTCCGAATCCATCATCTCTCTGTAGGGATAGAACAAGCCCATATCAATCGTACATCTCAAGTAATGAAAGATATCTTTTACACCAATCAAAATGGAGTCACGTTGGCTCAGAGCTATACCTTAGCTAACAAGTTCAGTGCAAATGAGATGTCCGGTCTTGTGCATTGAGCTAAGTACAATAATGCGACTATTGTACTCAAGTAAGGCACTTCTGTCTCTAGCACATTTTCGTCATCATCCTTCAGACGAAGAGGATCATTTTCAAGATCAAGACTACGGACGATCATGGGGGTACTTGAAGGTTTGACCTTGTCAAAATGCCTAAGCATCTATCGACACGATGCTCAAGTTCCAAACTGAGACATAATCGTGTTCTCCCATAATCCTTCATCTCAAAATCGGATTTCAAGTGTTCAGCGGTTTTCCCTAACTCTTTAAGGGCTTCTAATGAAGATCATGTCCAACATGAACTGCGATGGAATCCGAAATTTGTTATGGAAACGCATGGGCATATCCCTTCCCAATCAAGTAGTCATTTTAGCGAGTGTTTCAACCTCTTTGTAAACGCGCTTCGTGGTCTATAGCCACTTGACTTGGGTAAATGAAGTTCACCATGAACCTTCATGTATATTCCGTATCTAGATCCCTATAGAGATACGTAGTGACCACATTTGTAAGCTGTATGTTCAGTTATTCGGAAACTACCAAACCTGACAGGGTAGTGGAGTGCAATAACATCCATTACGAGAGAATATGTCTCATTGTAGTCGATTCCAGGGCGTTTTATGAGAAGCCTTGCGCCATAAGGCGAGACTACCATCTCTTTTTCTCACTACGCTTTCTAACGAAGACCCATTAGTCAACAGGTTTTATGTTAGGAGGTGTTGGCATCACTAGCTCAAAAACCTTTCTCTTCGTTAGAGAATCTATCTTAACCTGGATCACATCTTTCCATTTAGGCCAAATTTCTCTACGTTGGCATTCATTCATCAACGGAGCATGGTTCGATATTATCGGACTCAACAAACTCATGTGCAACAAAATGCGCGACTACATCATCAATTATGATGGAGTTTCTATCCCGCGTCTCATGTACACTAGTGTAATTTTCATAGAGCTCTATATTCTCAGGAATAGGTTCTGACGTTGAGGCGTCCCCCAACGATAACCATAACCTGGAAGATTCTCATGAGACGGATTTTGAGTGTTGATGATCAAAGGATTGGAATGTGCCAAAGTGTCCTTCGAACCTACGGGCCTCTCACCCATCCTAGCTGGGGCCATGGCCTGTAACGCTAGAGTGCCACTCTATTTGGCGTTGGCGCCATGCCTACCTTTATGTAGGGTGGCGCTACGTCCTCTCGTAGGGATGTCCTTCCTTGCAGGCTTGTTTGCAGCATATTTGTGTGAGCTCGTCACTTTAACAGGGATCGAGATGAGACATAGTGGGAACATGCCACGATAATTCCAGTTGTTCCTGCTAAACATCCGTATTCTTATCTCCCCCTAACGATGGGAAGACTGTCTCATCAAAGTGACAACCAGCAAATCTAGCGGTAATGAGATCGCCTTGCAAGGGCATTAAGTGGCGGACGATTGTTGGAGTCTCAAATTCAACGTAGTTACCCATTTGTCTGTAAGGACCCATCATAGAATGTTGTAGCGGCGCAATTTGCACATAAATGGCTCACTCAAATATACGTAAGTACGATACTTGTACCCAGTCACTGGCTGTAACGCAGAGGTACATTGAGTGGCGATGGGTCGTAGACGAATTAGCATAGTTGCATGCGATATTGCATCACCCCAAGCGGATATAAAGAGATTGGTGCGCATTACCAATGTACGGACTATCATCGTAGTCGTTTCCGCAAGACCATTTGGGTGTGTACATGGGAATATGATGTCCAACATCAGTCCCATTGCAATATCCATCGAAAGTCTTTCGACGTAAATTCTCTAGCATAGTCAAATCTAATTGACTGAATAGGATGATCTGGGGAGTGAGCCCGTTGTCATATGATATGTGCTAGGAGTGTAGCATAAGCAGCATTTATAGCTGGACAATGGCACAACACGTGACCAGCGTGTTTGCATGTCAACCAACATCATGAATTATTTAAGCGTCCGCAACTTGGTTGAATCAATCCACAGAATCCTCATGGATTCTATGTAAGAACAGAATGAGTATGTTCATTTCCTTTGCATAGGACGGTCTTAGTCCTAATTTCCTTAAGGAACGAGCTTTGTAAAATGAGCGAGAGGCTTTAGAAGCAACCAATGAGTATTTTGGTTAGGCCTGAGCGTATGAAACGCTATTTGAAGCAAGTTGGTGATCACCTAGGGCGCCATCACCATGATGGACGCTATCCATGGTGTCATGGATAGGGACTGTGCCAGCCCCAGGTTGGTGGTGGACGGAGGCGGTGCCCTAGGCAGCAGTCTCGGTCACCCTTATTTCAAAATCAACTTTTGATTCATGCTTCGTTTCGCTCAAAAGAAAAGATGTCCATGTGAAGTCTTTAGTAGACGGATCATCATATCATGACCAGGATGACCTATCATGTCGTGACAAAGTCAATATGTGTCTAAATCCAAGAGATCTTGTCTCATAACTTTATTGGATTTAATAGCTCGAATAGTGACATAAAGTCCACTAGAGAGACACATAAACTTCTCTAAGATACGCATTTGTTCGCAATCATTAGAGGTATTGCAAAGGAACTCATTTTCGTTCTGTACATGCATTTTCGTATGGAATCCGTTGGCTATTCATAGGTGTAATTCGCCTTAAGAGCGTAGAGAGTTTCTGTGACAGTAATTAAGGTGCCATTTGGCAAGTGGAATTTGGGCTATTCCATGTCCTTGAATTAATACTGATGGCCCAGCCATCGTAGTCACAAAAGTCATATGCTCAGAATCAAAATGGAATCATAATGAAAAGAACTTGAAATTTTATTCATAAGCCAACGGAGTTACATCATTGTCTCTTTGACCAAAAGAAATCTAATCCAAAGTGCTAGCTAATGCAAAACAATGGTAGTCGACAACTTCTTTCAGTAATTCCAAAATAAATGTGACCAGGTGAGTAGAGAGATGTCGGTGGAGCAAGGCTCGCTTAAGTACCACTAATCTCATAACCTTCCTAGACATCACACTTACTTTGGGTGAGCCTACTTTGAAGAAATACTAAACCATTGGCATCTACTACAAAAATATATGGCAATTGCCTATTACATCTCTTGGAAAATAAAAAGACTTAATCAAAATCGCCAGTCTCTAGATCTTGGCCTTTGAAGTCTTCAACCCTTAGAGCGAGATCGTCATCTTGATCTTCTTGCTCCATGTAATTTGCTTCCCTTACTTCACGATACGTCGGTACGCATTAGCAACATTCTGGGGTGCATTACATGCTTTAGCCCAATGGCTGGACGCTCCACACCGAAGACAAGCATCACCATGGTTAGGCTTCCTTGATTGAGGTGCACCTAGGGCACGTTGAGGATGGCTATGATCCTTGGTGGAGCCACCACCATAGCCGGAGGCTCTACCTCTCTCTCTCTCTTCACACGTTGACCTCGACGGTTCCGTGCAAACCTATCTTGGCGATTTCCTTCCTCTTTGGGGCGAGAATATGGACCAGAACGTCCAGAATAATCCCTTTCCTTAGGGTTTCGCTCCTGGCGCCCTCCCTTAGGGGTGCGACTATAATTAGACTCTGGAATTGGCTTTTCTCTCACGGGTCTAGAGTTATAGTTCTTCACAAGTATGTTGTCGTGCTTTTCAGCTACGTTCATGGTTCCAATAAGCTCATGAAATCTTGTGATGCGTCCAGCATTGACATCAATCCGATAGTTCTTGGCTATCATCAATGCAAAGAAGGGGAAGGTAGAGAGGGTCTTCTCGATCAACATCGTATTAGTGATTTTCTGCCCACAGAAATCCATCAAAGACTTGATACGAAGTGCTTCCGAATTGTAGTCAAGTACAGACTTGAAATCACAAAAGCGGAGGCTATGCCATCTCACTTCTAAATCAGGAAGCAGGGAGTCACGAACGTTGCCAAAACGCTGCTCGAGTTCTACCCATAGTTTTCTGGGGTCTTCCTCCTTGAGGTACTCATTTTGGAGCGCGTCATTCATGTGCCTTGTCATGAGAATTATGGCTTTAGCTTCATTGGCCTCTCTCGTAGCTCTATTCGCTTCAAAAGCGGTAGCTTGTTGAGGAGTAAGCACGTTCTGACTTGGCTCTTGGATCGTACTCAGGATCCCATCAGCCTTAAGATGCTGGCGCACATCACGGACCAACTTGTGGTATGCTGCACCTGTTGTCTCTAGTGGAGCGAAGCTCAACTTGTTCAAGTTACTCATCCTAAAAAACAACAAAAGATTAGGGTTAGTTTTGGAGCCAAAAAGGCTACCACAAAAAGGATAAAAATTTCTGTGCGTAGTCGCTTCCAAGAAATTCGTTTCCAAGAGGGGTTGGATTAGATCGAAACAATGATATTTGCGGTCGATCGTTTTATCTCAACAAACTCTAAGTTTGGAAACTCCAAGTTTGGAGTGAGCACAAACCCCCACAGTTCGGCTTAATTTGGTCTCCCCTATGATGAAGAAAGGGGGGTAGAAGAAGGGATGTTAGAAGTCCCCGAGAAAAACAAGAGGAAAGTAATTAAAACTTCAAAAAATGGGAACTTTTAGAAAAGTTTACCTTGAAAAATTGCAGGAAATCTTGACCGGAAAAGTTGGCCGGAAAAATGTCGCCAGAAATGTAGCAGGATTAAGGTTTACCGGAAACGGTCAACGGTCGTTGACTTGAGCTGACGTGGTGCTGGGGTCTTCTGCTGACGTGGCTGTTGACACAGACGCTGGTGCTGACTGGACGCTTACGCAGGCGCTGACGTGGCAGTGCTGATGTGGTGCCTGAGGTGGAATGACGTCACAGGGGCTGTGGGCTGACGTCAGTGGGCCAGGTGCTGCTCCCCTTCTTTCTGGCACGTGGGCTTCTGGGCTTTTCGTTTTCCTTTGGGCTTGTCTATGAGTTGGGCTGACTGGAACAGATAGGTGGCAGTTCAAGGATGCAGTGATACTACTGGCCGGTTCGGAATTTTAATGGCCGGTTCCGGGAAGGATTTTTCCTGTTCCCGGAAGCTAGGGATGAGTTGCAGCTACTGACAAAAGGTGGCTGTGAAGGGTGGTTGGAAAGATGGCGAACCAGGCAGTAGATCTTCGGATTCTTCTTGGGTGGCCGGTTTGGTCACTTCCGGCAGCCGGTTTAGGTCGATTCTGATCGGTTCTGGGGGCAGCGCTGCCGATTCTGGGCTTCTGGAGGTGAGACCTTCAAGGTGGGCGGCGGAGGTTTCTAGGATTTGAAGGCTACGAATTTAGGAGGATTTCAGGGTTAGGGTTTCGTGCTGATAACGTGTTGTAGAGAAACTGAAATTGAGAGAAATTTGCTGTGTATTCTCATTGATAATAGGGGTCTCTTTATATAGAGGATTACAATGCATAGAATCTCAATCATACAAGGAAAGTAATCATACATTGAATATGAATCTAGATCATTCTAATTTAACCCTATTATCACTAGGTCAAGTAACCTAGAGTTTGGGCCAAACACAAATTAGGGTTTACTTGAATAGATTTCTCATTTTCATTGTTTTTGTTAATAAATGTAGTTAAGGAAAATTTTGGAATTTAAAAAAAAAAAAATTTGGTTATAGGGGTGAACAATAATAAGGTGAAAATAGTTGCACCCTTACTTTAATTTCACCATTTATTTCATAAATAAAATATTACATAAACTTCATTAACATGATACAAAATACATAAATTAAAAAATACATGCACTTAAAAGAAACTAATTTATATTAACTAAAATTCGTCTTCATCGAATGACATTTATGGATGATATTCATTTGAGTTGAACCGGTATTCAGAAACAACTTCCGTGCGCTTAGCTTTTCAAATGCTTCTCTTTTTTTCCCATCAAAATAAGCCTTGCTCTTTGGAGTAAAACTAACAGTTTGCATCATTAAAATAGCTTCTTCTCTATCTCTCTCTCGTTAATCCTCCTTCATCTTCTCACTTATTGTTTTTGCCTCTTCCGCCTCTGCATTATCTTCAGCCAATTGATCCATGCGAGCTAATAACTTATCTTCAAAGGCTTTCTTCTCCTTTTCCTGGTCTTTGATTTGCTTTCTTCTTACAACATTTCTTCCCACCGGCCTAGGAATCTAATTACTAGATGAAGTTGGTGTTGAATTACTATCTATAGGATCATGATCATCTTCCAAGGACACTGGGAGATTTCTTTGCACCCGACGGGTGGACCAAAATGTTTTTGTGAGAGTTTGTCAAATTATGTCATACAACCTTTGCACAAATCGTAGCAACTATGAAAGTTAAACGATTTTCTGTTCATTTCTCCCTTGAACATATCCTCGGCGAGGTGTTGCTATAACAATTTTTTCAACAACAATAAATAAGAATAATAATTCATGAAACGATATTGAAGTAAAAAACATAAATATATATATGAAAGAAATCTTACTTGATCTATGTGATTTGCTCCACTATGAAGCCTCCTCTAGGAACATGTGACTCAAGAATGCCATTTATTCATGTATGGAAAGAGAAATTTTTACCATCGAGACTTACAACTTTCATCCGATCGTGCATTTGGAGGATTGTCATTGAGGCCGTCAATTAATTTTCGCTTCACTTGTTTCCAAATGCCATTTCCCTTTTGGCCATTACCCTTCATAGAATTTTCGGAGACTTTCAATATGCAACCCAAAGAGGTTCATCTTCTTTTCTAGTCTAATTCACACCTTTGAGAGAAGGAGTGGACATGCTTCAAATAAGTAGAAGTGGTAAAAGAGAATGTAGAAAGTATGAGAAATTAGAAACATGGAATGTATGTATATATAGGTAAACTGGGAAAAAAATGACCCTTTTTTTCTTGGTAATACAAATCTTAACGTTAGGAGTACACATAAAAAAAAATTATAAAAGAAAAAGTTGAACAACGGCTAGTTGGCCGCATGCTGTTTAATTAAGGTCCTTAATTAGATATCGTTTGATTACAATGGTTATTCATTATGGACCCTTGGATTTTTTTTCAAATGCATACAATCCATGCATTGCATCAAAAGCCACTTAATTGATGTTGCATGTCCATGGGTCCCACAAGAGCCAAAGGACCACTAAGGCCATCTCCAACTTTGGGGGGCTAAATTTTAGTCCCCCATAATCACTATTCATACGAATAGTAAGGGCTATAATTTCTACCATCTCCAACCCTTAGGGCTATAATTTTAAATGCCCTATTATTTTATTGTTTTTCATTATGTATTTCTAATATATAGTATTTTATAACTATGCTACTATTTCCACTTATATAATTATTTTTTTGATCAAATGTTATTAATTTTTTAGATAAGATTTTATCGTGCCACGTGTCACGTTGTAAGTAATTATTCAGATTCTTGATTAGATTTGTTTGTGTGTTTATCCCGATGTCATCTTGTCAAAATTTTCAGATTGGATTTTACGTGCCACGTGTCAAGATATAATTCATTTTCGAGATTTTCGACTAGATTTTATGCAACGCTTGTCCCGATGTCATCTTCTCAAAATTTTCAGCTTAGATTTTGCTCGCCACGTGTCAAGATATAATTCGTTATCGAGATTTTTGAGCAGATTTTATGTTCATGTGGCATATCTTATCTTCCGCTCTAAAACTCAATAAAAGGCATGTCTTGGGTTCCATTCTTCACCATCTCAACTACTTCCTCTTCAATAACTTTCTTTCGTAGATATTTTAATCAAATTCTGCAATGAATTCCAATTGAGCTGCCAAGTGGAAGGAGATGACCTCCAAAGAAGAGGAGGAGATGCAAGAAGAAGATGAGGAGGAGGAAGAAGTTGATGCAAGGCTCCGAATTACAAATAAAATGATGGCGGATGCTGCAAATTGGTGGGCTTATGAGCAACTTCATCAACAACCACAGTAGGGTGGCTCAGCTGCAGGTCGCGCTTACAAAAATCGACAATGTGGGCAAGCAAACCAAAGGTTGTTGAATGACTACTTCGTGGATAATCCGGTGTTTAATGAGGTCGAGTTCAGACGACGCTACAGAATGAGGCGCGAAGTTTTCCTTCGCATGCTAGACGATGTTCAGACTGCTAGCCCCTATTTTAGGCAGTCATATGATAACGCCGGCCAACCCAGCTTCTCGCCCCATCAAAAGATAACATGCGCACTCTGTATGCTTGCCAATGCATGCTCAGCAGATTCCTTGGATGAATCCTTTAGGATGCCTGAGTCAACTGCGATCGAGAACATGTAACAATTTTGTCGTACCATTGTCACGATCTACCAGGGACGTTACTTCCGGGCACCCACCTTAGATGATTTGGATAGGCTTCTACAACGAGCTGAGAGATGAGGGTTTCCAAGGATGATCGAGTCATTAGACTGCATGCATTGGCGGTGGAAGATATGTCCCACAGGGTGGCAGGGAATCTTCAGCGGCAAAACTAAAAAACCCACCATTGTTCTGGAAGCCGTGGCAGATTTTGACACATGGATATGGCATGCATTTTTTGGGATCCCAAGAGCGCAAAATGATATCACTGTTCTCAGGCGTTCACCATTATTTGATGCCCTCACAGCTGGCAAATCACCGCACCTGGATTATGAAATCAATGGTAAGCATCACAATATTGGTTATTATCTTGCTGATGGTATTTATCCAAAATGGGCGACACTTGTCCAATCAATTAGGCGTCCTGTATCTGAAGAAGAAGTGTATTTTTCCACTAAACAAGAGGAAGACATAAAAGATGTTGAAAGGGCATTTGGGATTCTACAAGCACGGTTTGCAATCATTCGACAACCTGCTAAGGGGTGGAGTCTCGCAAAACTCAACTCAATTATGCTTACATACATAATACTTCATAATATGATCGTGGAGGATGAACGTCATGACTATTATGATGGTGATTCCGACAATGATGAACCTGATCCAAATAGGTCAAGAAGAACCCGGGCAAGAATTTATGATAGTCCAAATTTACCTCGCAACTCGAGAACCGGCCAAATCTCAATGGAGCAATACATGCATCGTTATAGGCTAATACGCTCTAGAGCTGCAAATAATGATCTACAACAAGATCTTATCAGGCATCTTTGGGCAACTAAAGGCCAACGACATCGATGAGCACCTACTTATGAGCGTCGTTTTTTATCTTTGTTTTGTTTGTGTGTGTGGTTGCAATAATTGACAATTTATTGTCATAATTTGTAGCTTGTTTTCTCATTGTTTTATATTGTTGTGTGGCTTGTTTAATTATGATGAATAAAAGTTGTTTCAATTATACACTTTTTTTAATGTATGACCCCAATATACCTTGAATATAAATATCAAATAAATTTCCTACCAATTTATTTCTCAACACATCTTCATAAACTACTACAACTTAATCTTCATAGCCCAAACACTTAACCTAAGCATAATTCACTTAAATTGGTTAAATAAATTAAGCTTCATCTTTATCGGATGGCATTTGTGGACGATAGACATCGGATGTCTCGCCGGAATTTGGAAACAATTCACGTCCTTTTAGTTTGTGGAGAGCTTCTCTTTTCTTCCCATCAAAATACTCTTTACTCCTTGGAGTAAAATCAATGGTTTGCATCATTAAAATAGCCTCTAACCTAGCAACCTCTCTTCGATCCTCCCTTTTCTTCTCTCTTCTCTTCCTTTCCTCTTCCGCATCTTTCATTTGTGCCGCTCTTTCTCTCATTCCTGCAACCATTTCTTCTCTAATGGCTTTGACTTCGGCCTCTTTGCCCTTTTGCCTTGTTTTTCTTGCGGCATTTCTTCCCATAGGCCTAGGAATTTGCGTTTGAGATGAAGTAGGAGACTCCTCAATGGGATCCTTATCCTCCTCCAAAGAAATTGAGGTATTTCGTTGAACCGGTGTTGAACCAAATTGTTCTTGAGGTGGATCTTGAAACGCCACCCACTCTTTGCACAAATTATAACAATTACCAAACTTAAATGGTTGTCCTCCGGAGTCGTCCCTATAGAAACTCTCGGCTTGCCGTTGCTATCAAATTCAATCAATAACAAAAATTGTCACAAAATTAAATTACACAACAAACACTAAAAAAAATTTAAAAAAATATGTTTACAATTTTTCTCCCTAATAAATAAAACAATAAATTAAGAAAAATAAAAACTCACTATATCTTAGAGATTAGCTCCGCTTTGATCCCTCCTTTCGGAACGCTTGAGACATTGGTGTCATTTGTTCATGTTTGGAAATATATGTTTTTTCCATCGAGAATTACAACTCTCTTCCGATCTTGCCTTCGGAAGTTTAGTGCCTTCATAATACTCCAAGTATGTTTGTTGGATTCGTGACCAAAGCCCTTACTTTGATTGGTTGGTACCCTTCTCCATATCTTCCGAGACTTTGATATAAGCAATAGTAAGAGCTTCATCTTCTTTTGGCATCCAATTTCCTAATTTTTTTGTGGTGAAGGCCATTTTTGAACAAAGAAGATGTGAGAGAAATTGCACAATGAGAAACAAGTAGTATTGGAGTGAGGAGGTAGAAAAAAAAATATGAGTGAAGGTGAGAAATGAAAATGGGAGTGAGGAGGTATTTATAGGAATATTTGATAGATTTTTTAATTATTTTTTCTGCAAATTAGCTGTTGCATTCAAGTAGAAAAAATATATAACGGTTAGACTTAGCTGACATCAGCCATGCAAATAATCAGATTGGGTTTTTTGTGTACAACGTGGTCCCCACATAGCACAAGCTCAAGGGCTAAACAAGGGGCCATATATACCCCAGCCCATAGCCCTTTTAGCCCCCCCCCCAAAACTCATTTTTGTAATAGCATGCCCCTCAATTGGAGATGGTTTTCACTATATTTTGGGCTATATCAACCCCATAGCCCTCAATTGGAGATGGTCTAATAGAGCTATTTTTAGCCCTCTCCACTCCCTCTACACCTATAGCACTTTAGCCCTTTTGTTGTTGGAGCACATAATTTAGCAAAAAGGGCTGGAGGTCTCCATTTAGCCCTCTTATTGGAGATGACCTAAGGCATCCATTTTTAGTGAAAATAAGAATGATTTTATTAAATCATGGAATGTGATCACAATCATACTGTAAAATATCCAATATACAATCTAGAGGTTGGTTTATCAAAACCTGTTTGCTATTGGATTCAAGAGCTAAAGCTACTAATCTGTGTGCAACTACATTTGCTGTTCTAAGGGCAAAATCAAACTAGATTGCCTGCAAAGTTTTACTTGCAGCTTGGATGTCTTCAATGATATTGGCTTCCTCACTAACCTCATTATTTTCTGAAGAATTTCTTAGATAGCAACTTTATAATCACTTTCAAGAATCACATTGTGTAATGCAAGTTGCTTAAGTAGATTGATACAGCTCTTATAGCAATTAACTCAACCTATTTTGGCGAAAAGACAAAGTTGATGTGCTAAGCAAAACTAGCAATAAAGGAACCATTAGCTCTTCCTATTACCCTTTCGATTACTCTTCCAATACCACCATCATGTTGTGATATATTATAAGAAAGCTCCATCTATATTTAGTTTGAGCTTGTTCGATAGAGGTGGAGTCTAAAGCTTCCAAGTTTGAGATGGTGGATTTGCTTTTTTATTATGCAAAAACTCATCATGTCATGTTAAAGAGCTTAATTATTATGATAGCTTGTGCAGATTGAGAATGATCATTAGGAACTTATCAAATTTTTCATTACTCAACTGCAGAGCTTGATCAAGCATCCATTCTTTAAACACAAAGGAGAGAGGAAAGCTTACTTGCATATTGAAAGGTGGAGTTGCAAAGATTTCTTTTACAATATATATATGGGACACTCATAGAACACATGAGCAGTTGTTTCAAAGCTCTTGGATAGAATAAGCAGTTTGTAGGACATGTATATCCCTTAGTTAAGAGTTTCACTCTTGTTGGTAAGATCTTATCAAGCCCAAAACTGATAGCATCCGAATCTGATCATTCCTATCTGAAAATGCTCCCATAGATCTCAATGAATTCATTGAAAATAAACTCTAAACTCGTTTGCCCATTACCAAACTCATCACGGATTCCTTTGATCTTCTTATGATTAATTATTAATTAATTATATTTTTTGAGTTGAAAAAGTCATCCCATTATGCATTTCAACAAATAGTATAATAATGGTTTACCCATAGGGCTGTCAAAAGGCATTACATAGAACACACTACTTTAGCACACCCCTCACAAGAGCATACTACCCAACACACCCACCTTCATTTATTAATTAAGAGCAAAAACAATGGACTAAATAACTCCGAAACTGAATAAACTACCTACGAAGCTACCAGTCCCTTGTTGGTGTTGGACAAAAGTTGATGTCATTAATTTATTATTAATTTTGGTTGATTATAGGAAAACACTGATATTTAATGTCAATAATAAGAAATAAAAGAAATGAGCCACATTATTGGAACAATGACTTATGCAGCAAAAATTTATAAATTAATGGGCAAGTTTTCTTGTAAATTTTTTTAGTCCATTAGCATACAGTGTGTTTTGAGAGTGAAGAATTGCTTCTCTGGTATGGTATTCCTTGTTGGCATGTTTAGATTGACCAGTATAGTTATTTCAACTAATATGAGAATTGCAAGCCTCTATTCTTTGGAAATATGCTTTCTTATCCTATATGCTCACCTCATATTTAGGGTATATTTGAATAATTTAATAATGAATAAGTTTACCAATTTGTAAATACAAGTTTTTAATATGATTTTTTATGTGTAGTTCTACAATAAAATAACTACACTAATTGTACCATCACCCTCTTTTTAATTAGTTCTAGGTTTGGCAGAAAGTAGAAAACAAAAAGGATGCACTACTAAACCACAAAGAGAGATTCAAGATAACCCAACTTAAAGAAATATTCTAAAACAGAGTACATTGATGAAGCATCAACACAAGTGGGGATGACAATGGGCGGGTTGGGGATGGAGATCACAATACCATCCTCATCTCCAAGTTCATTACTCACCTCATCCTCTCCTCAATCCCCAATAATAATTATCGAGGATTCCCTGTCCCCATCCCCATTGGGGATAAGACCTCCATACCCACCCCTCAAGATGGAAACCGAAATAGAGAAATTGGGGAAGACTATGTCTCATGCGTGAGTCAACTTATCCTAATCAAAGAGGTGCACAATACTGATGAACCGATTATAATTTAAAAATGACAGTTTAGAGATAGTGACAATTTATGACATCATCACAAAGCACTGTGTACTTATCAAAGCGTCAACCAGGATGAACTTGCTGCACACACCACCACACCACAAATAATGAATTTTTCTGTTTAGGAGGATCCCACCGGAGCGCCTTCTACTTCTACTTCTAATAGGCCATGAACTAGATCAGAATCATTCTCAACGAGTCCATAAGAAGTAATTTCAAGTATTTCATCTGGACCAGTAACGTGTAAACCATGTCAAACAAAGACCGATCAATATCCAAATGAAACGGATTCGAACTTCTCCTGTAATAGTTTCCGGTGCAAACAATTCGGTTCCATCTACCATTGGTGTTAAAGGGAGAATTGCGAGGAGCCAACTCTAGTCTTACTCTTTTAGGAAAAGTCATGCCGCTACTCAGACTCAAACCAAACTGCTCTAGCATTGGTTTTTAAGAGCAACATATCTACCGATTTCACCATAGCGGCTTATTCGAAATCAATTAAAAATTGTAGAACAATAAGCTCATAAGGACCACCTTTGTATAACCATTCATCAACAGAAGATGCTTCCCATATTGGGTAAAAGTGCAAACCTATAGCTGTAGAAGTAGGGATGATCACACCAAAAATAATAGATTTTTATGAATAGTTCATAATATTACAAAGATTTTAATCTTTGGAATGTTGGGGATGTGATGTGGAACTAACAACTATATTAGAAAGTAAAATGACCAACTTTACATGATCTAGTAGACGGATGCTTGTCCCTATAGGATAGTTTGGAATCCATATTATGCAAGGAGACATTGCTTGATTTAGTATACTCTAAAGACACCCTTGGTATAATATTGATGATCTCACAAAGACTTTTCGTAGAGTTCAAAATCATGATTTAGCTCATAAGAACCACATCTACATCTATAACAATATCTAGAGTTCAAAATTTTTTCATGCAAAGCTCGAAAAAGGCTAGGGTATCATCTAGTTCCTCCACTTACTCCTCTGGTTTTGCAAGTTTATCTTGATTTAGCGACAACAGAGGTGGATGATGATAATCAGTTTAGTGTTTTGGGATGGTGGAAGACTAATCAAACATTATACCCTGTTCTTTCACTTATGGCATGTGATCCACTGAGTGTACTAGCTTCAACAGTTGCATCAGAGACTGCTTTTAGCGTTGATGGTCGAGTTGTTTCAGAGGAAAAGAGCTACTTTAAGTCTAAATACCAGAGAAGCTTTAGTTTGTTTGAAGGATTGGAGCTTGGCAAGTAGAAGAGTGTAAGATGCTGCACAAGAAGAGGAACATGCTGAAGAACTAATGAACATAAGGGCTGCAAAACTAGATTGGATGGTTGATGGTGAAGATGATAGTGAAGGCGAGCCTGAAAATGCGACCCTTGGAGACTAAAAATTGGAGATTGTCATATACCTTTTCTATGAAACTGAAAGGGAAACCGAAAGTAAAAAATTATCTCCCCTTTCCTCTTTTTTTATTTAGGAGTAACCGTATGCCTTTTTTGTGCTTAGGAGTATGGTTACTTTTTCTATATATTAGTTTATGCTTTATTATCCATTGCTAGGATTATTTATCTCCAAATTATTTTCAGACTTTAAATGCCTAACCAGTACATGTACTAGTTATGTAATTGGTGTTGTTGGAGAATGGAGACTAATGGATTTAATGATTTTGCTCAAGTGTTTACTTTAGACTTTTAGAGGCTGTTTTTGTCTTCTATGTGTATAAAAAAGTTGGAAATTGATGCTATTCTTCTTGTTTGTGGCATTTGATCTAATATTGTTAATGTTAGTGACCAAGGGGTCTAATTAAAGTTAAAGATAGAGAGTAAGAGAGAAAGAGAGACAGAAGAAGTATAGTGATTCGTCTCCCGCCTTAGTAGGAGACTACGTCTACTTGAATATTATACTATGTGTGTTTGGGCCTTGCGGCCCAAAGGGGATTACAAAGTGTGTAATGGGATGTAGAGTAAGTGGGAAGGAGTCTCCTTTTATAGGAGAGGGAGGCTCCTTCCTTTACATGTTTTCCAATGTGAGATGCTAAAATTACTATTCTAGTGTAGAAAGGCCTATTATGGAGGCAAACTTGGCAAGGCCGGGAAGGTGGCTTCCCGGCGAGGTATTGGCCGCTTCCGACTACCGTGGCGTAGCTTGAACATCGGGCTACGGGATGCATGTCGTGGTTGGGTCCCACCATGGCTTGTGGGCCCCCCTAAGAGGGTGTTACTTATGCTTCTTTATGTATTGTTGGAGGTATGTACACTTATTATATTTCCATTGTTTCTATATTGCAAGTTTGAAAATGTATCAGTACAGTTCTTAAGTTGACCTTTCTGTCACCAGATTTCTTGGGGAAGGTGAAGTTGAAGGAATGGATTGCAAGGCTGTCAAAGATGCGCACAGCAGATGTGTTGACAGAGCAACAGGCCAAGCAGCTTCACTTTGATCTCGAGCCATCCTCTAACTCAATTATGGAAGCTTTACCAAATGCTAGTAATTAATTGATGATTGGAGTAGTTTTTTATGGATACAATACTTATTATAACCTTAATGATCTCTTAGAATGGTTCCTAATTTTTTGCAGCCTATATATTTTGCATTTGACTGCAATTCTGAACTAAATATTAGTATTTTGTGCAATCAAACTATAACGTAGAAGTACTTAAAGTTGGTTTCTAGATTTGTTATGGTTGATTTACATGAATGGGGATGCTCCATTACATGGCACTTGAGGAACTAACCTATTAGATGATTGAATGATTGACTGTCCTTTGTAAAGTATAGTATAACATTAACATTATACTTTGTTTCATTTTGTTTTTTGTTGTATGTTTTTTTTTTTCCTTTCAATTTTTCTTAGGCACAGAGTTCATCTTTCAAAGTTGAATAGTTTAAAATCAAGTTGTTTTGAAGTATGGTTAAAAAAGCTCGGCCCAGCCTGTGCAAGTACAATTAGGCCAACCCTCAGCCCTCAGGCTTAAAATTTATTGAGAATTCTGGCAGGACCTGGCCCTAAAAAATTCAAAACTATGTTAAAGCTCGGCTCGGCCCGTCCCATTGATGAGCCCTAAGTAAAAAAAATACTCTCTCATAGTTCTCTGTAACAGATCTAATGTTTTTGCCCCAACTGTTAATCTCTATTTAGTTCATATAAGCATTCAGCTCTCATATAAACAAAATATTGGGTCCGCCATTGGATACAAGAGGGAAGACAAGCTTCATACTGCTTATTAGATTGCGCTCTCCATGGAAGACTCTTTTCTTCGCAGTTTATCAAAAGTCATATGGCTTGTTGAGGGAGATAAAAACACATCCTTCTTGCATAGCATGGTGAAATTAAGGAAGCTCCGCAAATCTATGGTGAGGTTAAAGGTTGGTTCACAAAATCTTGATTCCCAAGAAAAAACTGCTTCACATTTTGGTGCAATATTTCAGCTCTGCGTTCACCCAAGACCTAGAAATTGTTAATACAGGACTTGTTAACAGAATCATTTCAGCTCTAGTAATTGACGAGGAAAATGTAGCGCTAACATCTATTCTTTCTTTGGAGGAAATTTGTTGTACAGTCATGGCTATGGATGAGTTCAGTGCTCCAGGCCTAGATGTCTTCAATGGATCATTGTTCCATGCTTATTGGGACATTATGGCTTCTGAGGTTGTGGCTACAGTCACTTCATTCTTTGTGGAGGACTTCATTCCTCAAAATTTCAACGCAAGCATCATTATTCTCTTACACAAAAAGAGAAAGATGAGACAATTTCAAATTATCGGCCAAATGTATTAGCAAACTTTGTATTCAATGTGATCACAAAGGGAGTAGTAGATAGGTTGGGCGTGATTGTTGGGAGGATAATTTCACCCAACCAGAGTGGTTTCATTAAAGGGTGGACTATTGTTGACCGATAATCAATCTATTCGACATGGACTGCCGTTGGAAAAATATTGCTATCAAATACAATCTCAGCAAAGATTTTAATACATTGATTGAAGCTTTTTAGTGAGAGTGTTGTAGGCTTTCAGTTTTAATTCTACCTTCAGTAAATGGGTTCATCATGTTCTGCAATCAGCCAAACTATATGTTCTCATTAATGGTCAATCTTCTCATTTCTTTTATTGTTCACATGGAGTACAGCAAGGAGATTAATATTTTAGTTAGCATTTAGAGGAGGTTTTGAGTCATGGCTTGGCTCAGGTAGTTGATAGAGGAAAATTTCTTGCATTGCTGCACCAATTAGTAAACTTTCACCTCTGTCTCATATCTTATTTCCAGATGATATAATGGGTTCTTGCAGGGTAACACACGTGGGTTGAAAGCTCTCATGAGGTTTATGGATGAATATGCAAGAAACTCATGTCAATTTGTTAATAGGATTAAATACTTGTTACTCCCTATACTTTTCTCCCAAAAACAGTTCAGTCCCTTACCTTTAAATTAAATAGTTTAGTTCTTATTATCTCTAATTCTCACACAACAGGTCTAAAATGACTATTATACCCTTCACTTCATCTTTTTATTTATTTATAATTTTTCTGTCTTTTTAAATTTTTTTTAATATTATTTTTCTCTCTTTTTTTATGTTTTTCCGCCTCTCTCTCTCTCTCTCTCTCGCCGAAGCTGCTCTTGGCCTAGGGTCGAAACCTTCTTCTTCTTCTTCGAAACCTTCTTTTTCTTCAACCCATCATCCATAAAGCCAATAGCCCAGAAGTAACACTCCATAGACTACAACAATTCAAAAACCATCAGCCAAATCTATGCTTCTCATCTGCAACATAACAACCAGAGCTAAACACCCAATCATCAAAACCTGCATTTTTCACATCAAATTTCAAGTCAAACTTCTCTATATCTACAGCAAGTCTTCTACATCACAACATTTCCATCATTCCAATTGGGCATTGTTCAATTACTTGACTCACAATTAGAGAGAAAGAAGGTGAAATGCTAAAGAAGGCAAAACAAATTCAAAATTTGAATTGAAAAATAGGAGATGAAGAAGAAAGGTGCTCACGGTGTCAGTGGGCTGAACCCTAATTTCGAAATGGCTGCCCTTGAGGGTTTTCAAATGCCTCGAAGATATTTCCTCTACCACCGCCTTCACCTGTGGCCAAAGCCTGGCGAGATTCGACCCATCTAGAAAACCCTTTCCCTTGTTTTCCGTAGACCCTTTTTTTTTCCTTCCGATCTTCAATTTCGGTTTGCGGGTCAAGTTGGGGAGGTTGGGGTGGAGAGAGTGTAGAGCTGGGGAGGTTCCGGAGCAGCTTATCGAGATTGGCGAGAGTCAACAAAGAGAGAGAGAGAGAGAGAGAGAGAGAGAGAGAGCAGAAAAAATAAATAAAAGAAAGAGAGAAAAATGATAAAAAGAGGGAGTTAAGGATATAATAGTCATTTTGGACTCATTTCGGACCTGTTGTGTGAGAATTAGAGAGAACAAGAACTAAACTGTTTAATTTAAAAGGTGAGGGCCAAACTGTTTTCGAAAGAAAAGTACAAGGAGTAACAAGTATTTAATCCTTGTTAATAAGACCAAATCCTCATTATTCCTGGGTAAATGTTTAAGATTTGAGCAGTAGCCCAAGTCTTTGTTAACACTGGTCTGATGGGCGGACTGCTACTTGCAATGTTCTTAGAGCTTTCGCTACCTGTCAAATGAAATACAAAGGGACGTCAGAGGGAGACCGCGCTGGGCGGTCTTCTCTTCTCTGATGCCTAAGTTAGTCAATGTATTTACGTTGACAGAATAACAGTAGGTAAGTATTAAATGCATGATTAATGAGGAGAGAGGAGAGAACCTTTTATAGGTGGGGGAAGAGGCCGAGCTCTTCCATGTTTTCGATGTGGAACTGATGTGCTTCAGTTCCCAGCTTCTGGATCTTCTGATGCTATCTTGGCACGGCGCGTGGCGGTGCGTCAGAGGTGATCTGGGGGTGAGCCGGGGCTCAGGCGGTAGCCTGCTTGGCTGTGTTTCCGTAGGTCACACAGTTGGCGGTAGTTGGTACCGCTGGCGGTATCATGAGCGTTGCTCATTATAGCTAATTATGCTTGCAAATGCTCATGTAAGTACAAGAAGAAAACTGATAATTCAAAGTATTTTGGGCATTCGTGAAGGTTCTTTCTCATTCACTTATCTAGGAGTCCCAATTTTTCTAGGGTCTCCAAAGCCTAATTATTTTCGTGCAATAGCAGACAAAGTGTGTTGCAAGCTTTCCTAGCCTCTTGGAAGGGTTTGCAAAAAAATATCTCAAGAAGCGAGATTACAACTCATATCTTCAGTGATTCAAAGTCTATTTATTTACAATTTTCATGTATATGAGTGGTTTCGTTCTCTTCTCCTGAAAGTTCAAGCATGGATAAGAAATGTCACGCACCGATTTTTAAACATAATTAAGAATCAATATAATTCAAGAATTATACATGCATGATGGTTCAACCATCAGTACAAAATACCTGAAAAACTTTTTACTTTTAAACTACGTACATACTGATGCCCTGAACTCACAATGTCAATATATACGCATTCCGTAGAGTCATATATTACACAAGTTTACGAATTAAATTGCCACAACAAAATAGACGTAAATGCTCCTAAGAGCTTACTACATAGCAGAAGTCATAACAATGGCAAAACCAACAAAATATGCTTCCTTGTACAGCTGTGAACACAACCTCAGCTTCAGCCACGATTATCCTGACCTATAGAATTAACCCCTCTACCATCGAATAGTGTACTGGGTTGCCAGACAACAAACCCTGTAAGCTTATGAAAGCTTGTATGAGTAACTCAAATACATCAATCAAGCAACTCATACCAATCCCAGTAACATCACCAATCAACCTCAGGAAACAACTCAACCATGATTTCTTCCAACACTCCAAGTCAGTTTCTCAAAAGGAACAACACAAGTCACCGCCGTGACAAAAACATATTATTTGATAACTCAACAAATCCATATGAAATTCAAAGTCCATCATGGACAATAAAAGAAAGAATACTCTCGAGACTCTCTTATAACTACATACTCATAAGTCTCAAGCATCCTCTACCATTACCCCCATAAGCGATAATGGTAGATAGACTAGAGTTCTAACTGATCGTAACCACTCACCCAACCAAAGGTGTGGTTCCCGATTATATGCCTTGTCACCATCTGTGACGTATGATTTTCAGACCCATCTGGTCTTCGAACCAAACATTTGAATAAGTCGCACACGACTTAAAAATGTTGCATAAATCTAATAAAAGATTTCCCCTTCCCTGATCACCATCTGTGACTCTTGATACAAATACCAATATATTTAAAATAAGTCACGCTTGACTCAAAAATGTCACATCAATCTCAATACTTTTCAAACAATAGAAAACATCTTTTTCCACGATATTTCTTCCTGAAAAGTCACATCCAAAACAATAATATGAACAAATCATGCATATTGCTTTATCACACATCACACTCACAAGGATATATATTTCACACACACACACACATGTAGTCATTCGCTCATGAATGCCAGTACTATATACCAACTATGGTTTGCAATTAACTAAATAACTCCCAAAATGATAAGGTAAATCTGTTCGTAAATAAACAATGTGAGATTACTCACCTCGCAATTCCTGCTGCGTCTTCACATAACTAGATAACTTACAGAATGCACACTGGCAAGCACCTATGGAAAGTACGGCCTCAAATCAGTACACACAAAACACAAGCGATTAAAGTTCAACCCCATTTGAACTAAAACCCATAAGTAACGCCAATAGAGGTAAAATTTCACCTGAGACCACCTAAAGTCTCTGAAATATTCCTACGATCAATATGTCAAAACTACAAGTCGATAGAATGGCCGGATCCTCACAAATCGAAAACCGAGATAATCGAAATGGGTAAAAACCTTAACATTATCAAACGATCTCCAAAAGTTATGCATCATATATCAAAATGCTAGTATCGACGAGTAGATGATAATGAAGTAAGAAGCTGCCCCAGACATGGCTTGACGCGCCACCGCAGGCGGCTGTAGGTGAGCCCACGTACCGCCGTGCCAAACTTAATACCAGCTCAATCCAACTGTCTAAAATGTAGAGAATACCAAGTGGAACAACTTTAATACCTGAGGTTCAATCCAAATCGACCTAGATCAATGCCGCAAACCAAAAACCACTATTCACCCTGAGTTGCAGCTTTATACTGAGAATCGATCAAAACCACCACCAAGGATCGAAAGAGGAAGCTTCCATGAGCAAAACAAGACCGGCTTCAAGTCCAGCTGTCGCCACTAATCTTCTTCGTTTAGCTGCTCTACCATGGGTGACAATCAGAGCTAGAGGCCACCATAGGGAGCCGGACGGAGGAGAGGAAGCGATCTGGGTCAATGCCGTGGTCTGCCATGGCCAGAGGAGCGAGTTTCGGCCAGGTTAAAAAAAGGGGTTCGAGTCGGGTTAAGGGTTTGAAGAAAGAGAACGGAGGTTTTGGATTTTCAAAAAAAATAAAGTTTCTAAAAATATAAATTATGAATTTCCAATTTCAGAAATTCTATTTATAGTAATTTCCAAAAGGGTTAAATACTTGTTACTCCTCATACTTTTCACTGAAAAACAGTTTAGTCCCTCGGCTTTTAAATTTAACAGGTAAGTCCTTAAGCTCTCATTTCTCACACTTAAGGTCCACGCCGTCCAATATCTCTGTTATCCACCTGACGTGGCAAACGTTCTGACACCACCCCAGTTCCACATAAGCCAGATAGACAGTAAAAGGTCAAAAATGTCCCGAATAGAATTCAACCCTAACCCCGTTTCGAATCAGCCCGTTCCCCATTTCCCCCAAAAAACCCTAAAAGTTCAAAATTGCTCCTAAACCACTGTTACCTCTTAACCCCGAAAATCTGCCTCCATAATCTCATATCTTGAAGATCGAATCACTCATCGTCGAAGACTATAGTGAAAACCTGAGTGGAAACCAAGGTTGTTGGCGGCGGATAAAGAGAGGTGGATGTGGCTGGGATGGCGGACAACGATATCTAGGTTCCTCGAGGTGTAGAAGGCGGCAATGATGATATCCCACAATATTGTGAGTTCTATTTTCGAATCGAAATGGTTTTAAATCATACTTTGTATGGCTCGATTGTTTCCATACTAGGGTTTCAAAATTTTTTGGGGGTTTTAAACTTTTCGTGCTTTCTGGGTTGTTCTTTGAGCTATTGATAAAGGATTTGGTTTT
This sequence comes from Rosa chinensis, assembly GCF_002994745.2. Taxonomy (NCBI): domain Eukaryota; kingdom Viridiplantae; phylum Streptophyta; class Magnoliopsida; order Rosales; family Rosaceae; genus Rosa; species Rosa chinensis. The sequence continues at coordinate 45,021,572 of NC_037094.1, read as the reverse complement.
ATCGTCTTAAAAATTTCTGGGTTTTAAACTTTTGGTTAGGGTTTCGAGTTCTAGGGTTTGCTAATTTTAAAATTGGTGTTTATTTCTTTATTGGTTTCTGGGTTTTGGGTCTAGGGATTTTGGGTATGAAAATTGCTTTGTATGCATGACTTTAGCTGCAGAATGGATAACCATGGTTATTGAAATGGGTTGGTTCGATTTAAATATTGTTAGTTTTGTCACAGTTGAAAGTAGAAAGTGCAACTGCTTTTAATATTGCAGTGAAAGTGGAATTGTTGGTTGTGGTCCAATTTGTGGGCTAGTGGTCCTATATGGCTGTAAAGGGATATGTTTGGCGTTTACCTCTTTATGGCCAAGTATAATAAGTAGTTGGATTATCTTTTTTGCTTGCATGCTAATTGATTATCATTCACTGTTTTGCAGCTCACCCCGACTATTTCACCATGAAAGTTTTTCATGGAGTCTGCATACTAAACAATGACTATGTAGGAGGGAAGGTTGACTTCTACGATAACGTAGACAAGGACAGGATGTCCTTAGTAGAAGTTGATAACATGGTTAGGCAGCTTAATCAAGGCTATTCTGATCAGAGAATTGACTATTGGTATAGGGTGGGTGATGAGCATAATTCATTGACCAAACTGAAATCCGACGGTGATGTTGTGACAATGTGTAAGGCAGTGCCCCTGGTTAGGATAATTACACTGTACCTGGATCACATGGAGGTTAAGGGTGTTTTTGAGGAAGATGATGACGACATCTACATATACGAAGACTTCTTATTTAGTCAAGGCAGCAGTGTGGTGATAGAGGAGCTGCTTGATGAGCCTAAGAAGCCTCCAAGTTGTGTCATCAAGGAGCTGCCAGCTGAGCCTAGACCAAGCAGAAGCAAGGGGTGATTATTAAAGAAATTGATGATGTGTGTCCTACTACTCAAGGAAGTTGTGTTGCTGGAGGAGGTGCAAAAGACAAGGGTAAAGGTAAACTCATGGATGAAAGGTCAGTTAAAAAACCATTGCTGTTGGAGTATCCTGGATTTGGTGTACCGTGTAGTTCAGGTGGGGTAACTGGCAGTGGTGTAGGGGCTAGCAGTTCAGGTGGTGTGCAGAGTGACAAACTGATAGATGATATGGATTATCTTCAATCTTTCGGGATTGAGCCGGAAGAGTTGAGTGAGGATGGGGATAGTAGTGCAGATGGAGATTATGATCCACAATTTGATGACGAAGACTACAAGCATTATGGTACTGATGAGGAGGACTGGTTGGAGGAAGCCCAGTTAGATGAGGCTACGAAGGGTAAGGGTTTAGGGGTAGGAAGTAGTGGTACTAGTGGTTTAGGGTCTACTGCACCTGATATGGGGGATGATGATGATGAGGATATGTATAGGGTTGATGATTCTGATGAAGAAAGGATGCAACATGCAATTGATTCAGATGGGGAGTTGGAGGAAGTTGGTATAGAATTCAACCCAAGCACGGATATGAAGAAACCTAATTTCTGTTTAAAGATGCAGTTTGCAACTGTACAGATTTTGAGGGATGCATTGAGGGAGAAGGCAATCCAAGGGGGGTGGGAGTATGTCTACATAAAGAATGATAAGACAAGGTTGAGGGTGGTCTGCAAGGAAAACAACTGTCCTTTTGAGTTGTTTGCTTCCAAGATGCAGCATGAAAGCACCTTGATGATAAAGAGGTACAATCCCAAGCATAACTGCTATAGGAAGTTTAACAACAGCATGGTGCGGCAGAAATACTTAACAGGCAAGTTCAAGGATCAAATTGCTCTTAATGAAGCCATAAAACCAGGTATACATTCGATTAGAGCTATTTTAGATACAAATTGTTGGTTATGTTTCACTTTTTAAACTGATTCACTGTTGTTTGATAATGTAGAGAATTTGGCTAAGACTATGTCAGCAAGCATTAAGGCAGGTGTTTCCAAAAGTATGGCTTATAGAGCAAAAAGAGCTGCATTGTTAGAGGTAGAAGAGGGCATCAAGGAGCAGTAGTATGCAAGGCTGGCTGATTATTGGAAGGAACTTCAAAGGGCTGATCCAGGAACCACAATTGACTTGGTTTGTGACTTCAACAACTCCGAGAAGGCACCTGTTTTCAAGAGGTTGTACATTTTCTTGGGAGCTTTGAAGAATGGATTCAAGGCAGGTTGTAGATCAGTGATTGGTTTGGATGGAGCTCATGTGAAGACATGTTTTGGTGGCCAACTGCTAACTGCTGTCGGAATAGATGCTAACAACACTTCATGGGTTGTTGCTTATGCAATGGTTGAGCTGGAGACAAAGGACTCTTGGATTTGGTTTTTACAGTTGTTGTGCAAGGATCTGAGCTGTGAGAATAATGGTAGAGGCTGGATATTCATAAGCGATAAGCAAAAAAGTTTGAAATCTGCATTACAAGAGGTGGTTCCATCTGCACAGATCAGGTTTTGTGCAAGACATTTGTGGACTAACTTCACCAAGAAGTTTCCTGGAAAAGTTATGAAAGATCAGATGTGGAAGTGTGCAAAGGCAACAACTTTGCCTTATTTTCAGAAGGAGATGGAGGAGATGAAGACCCTTGATAATGATGCTTATAACTGGTTGTCAGGTGATGTGTTCTCGATAAATGTCTTAACTTAGTATTTTAGTGTATTTTAGTTTTCTGTTGACTAATTGGTTATGGCTTTGTATGCATGAATATCCTTTTGTTTTGCAGACCCCGAGAGGCCCCCAAAACATTGGTCAAGGGCATACTTCCCTGCTGGTTATGATTGTGACATGCTCATCAACAATGGTTGTGAGAGTTTCAATGCATTGATCGTGGACACAAGGAGCAAGCCCCCTGTCACTATGTTGGAAGAGATAAGGCTGAAGATAATGAGGAGGATTCGTACTCGAAGGGACAAAATGGAGGCTTACCATGGAAATGTATGCCCTAAAGCAAGGAATATCATTGAGAAGAATAAGGTGAAAGCGGCGAAGGATTGCATCCCAACATTCAATGGTGGTGGCAAAGCTGAGATTGAGAATATTGATGGCACCAAAAATGTTGTGGACACTAACTTGAGGACTTGCAGTTGCCGAAGATGGGACTTAACCGGCATACCTTGCAAACATGCCATTTGTGCAATTAATGGCATGAGGGCTGAACCTGATGACTACATTGCTCCTTGCTATCTCAAGAAGACGTACATGAGTATCTATAGTCACCTCATTCAGCCAGTTAATAGCATGGACATGTGGTCCAAGGGTGATGGTCCAAGTATCCTACCTCCACAATATACAAGGCAGTCTGGTAGGCCGAAGACAAAAAGGATCAAGGATGTTTCAGAGGTGGTCATCAATGGTACTGGAAAAATTGGAAGAATACAAAGATCCCTTAAGTGTAGCAACTGTGGCCAAGAAGGTCACAATATGAAAACCTGTCAAAGACATTTGCCAAGTAAGGGAAAGAAGACTTCAACTGCCGGTATTAAGAAGAGGAAGCTCAACACTGATGAGGGAGAAAGTTCCCAAAATATGGTGAGTTGAGTGTTTCTGGTATATGACTTGTTTTGCTAATTGAAATGCTTTAATTTTGTGATTTAATATGGTTGTTACTTGCTGCAGTCAAAGAAAGCGCAAAAAGCACCTATGACTGCAAATGAGTTGAGGCAAAAAGCTAAGGAGAGGGCTGAGTATCAAAGGGTAATAATCCACTTTATTATATAGATGTTTCATATATGTTTGCTCTAATGGGCTGCCTTGATTCATATGCCTCTAAATTAATGTGTGTCTAGAAAAAGATGGCTAACTTGAGGGCAACAAGGCTTGATGCAAACAGACCTGCAAGAGGAAGGCCTCCAAAATCTAGTAGTGAAAATACAAGACCAAGGCCTCCAACTGCCCCAAATGCCTCTACAACATCAAGATCCGTACAAGCTACATCTGCCAGTATCAGTTCAAGGCCTGTACAGCCTTCTAGGGCATCAAGAGACAAGGTTGCAACACCATCAAGGTCTTCACAAAGGATCAAGAACAATTCAGGTAAAGGAGATGGAAATTAGTTATTGAAATGGAAGATTGGTTTAGCTGCCCAGCAAATGAATTAGACATCCTCTTGTTTTGGGCAACCTTGTGCTGTGTCACTTGGTTGCTAGCTCTAATCTTTTGATAAGATGATTAGAGCTATGTTAGTTTTCTGAACCATTGAGGATGTAAAGCTCTGATTTTTGTTTTTGGTAAATTAGAGCTTTGTTTTAGGGCTGGATTATGCTGCAAAAACTTTGTATTTTTGGGACCATTATGAATGAAGGAAAGTTGCTGGTTTCATTGTACTTTTTGACTATTTTTGGTATCGTTTTGAATCTGATCAATATTTTTGCTACAATGTGTCCAGATTTTTTTTGGGCTATTTTTGGTTTCTTTTTGGCTGCTTCATATATGTTTTGGTGGGAATTTGGGATCAAGAAGGGTGAAATTAGGCCATGGGTAATTTGGACATTTTATACTGACGTGGCAGGCATCCAGCTGAGCTGGCAACGCAGTATTTGCCATGTTGGCAACTTAACAGAATTTTTTGATTGGTATTGGACAGCGTGGACCTTAAGTGTGAGAAATGAGAGCTTAAGGACTTACCTGTTAAATTTAAAAGCCGAGGGACTAAACTGTTTTTCAGTGAAAAGTATGAGGAGTAACAAGTATTTAACCCTTTCCAAAAATAGTAGAAACTTCTATTAATCATAACTCTCTCATCCGAATTCCGATTTACGCGTGCTGTATGTCTACTAACTCATATCGACACACTCTATGACTTTCATGAAGGAAGTTTTCCGAGAAACTCAATGTATAAAAAGTCAACCTTCGTGCCCCTCTAAATGACGTTTTTTGAATAATTATTCATCTGAAAATAATTCCATTTCACAAACAACATACGAACAAAGCATAACACCCATAATTCGTGCAATTGTTCCATTATTAATTACAAAAATGAAATAACGAAAATGTAGGTCATCACAAGAAACTTTTTCTGGTTAGGAGATCCGCTCAAGAAAGGGACAATTTTAGAGTCTTGGAAATAATGTTGTTGGCCTTTAGCTGAGGGAGGCATAGAGATTGAAAAACTTATTCAATCTTCATCAAGTCTTATTACTTACTAGATGCTGGAGCATGATTCAATCCTCATCAAGCTCGGCAAAAACGCTTTTGAGATTGCCTTCTTACGTGGGATTATCAACCTCTAAAGTATTATCAGCAGTCAACAGTCTGGATTGGTTTGAAATTTTTTTTAGCATTCCTTTTATTACAATATTCTATGGCTAGTGAGTGATGGAAAATCAATAAATCTCTGGTTTGATAATTGGCTGGGTCTACCATGCAAGCTAGTCATCAATTACTTAGTGAACTTCAGTCCCTCCTAAATGGACAGGTTATTAGTTTTATTGTTGATAAATAGGGGGAATACCTCTTTTTTTTTGTTCTGCCTTTCCTGACTTAACCACACAGATTAGTAGGTTGTTGCTTCCTTGGGCAACATTTCAGACCAACCTATGGTCTGCATCTGTTTCTGGGCAGCTCACTGCTAAGAGCTCTTACATATTTACAGCTCCTCCAAGTTCTGCTTTAGGTTTGTGTGATTTTATTTGGCATCAGGTCATTCAATCTAAAAAAATTAAATGCCCTAGAAAGTACTTCATGGAAGGGTGTTTTCAGATCAAGTATTACAGCGACGTGAGTTTCTAATTTTCAATTATGCTCTAGATGTGAATTTTGTCAGGCTGGCATTGAGACTATCATGCATCTCTTCTAAAATTGCAGAGAGATCCATAGCTTTTGGAATTGGTTATTTCGACTTTTTCACATAAATTGACTTGGAGTAAATATTAGTTACTCCCTATACTTTGCTCTATAAAACAATTCGGTCCATCACTTTCTAAATTAAACATAATAATCCTTGTACGCTCAATTTCTCACCCATTAAGTCCAAAATACCTATTGTACCCCTCACCTCCTCTCTTTTTTTAATTTATTTTTTTCTCTCTTTATTTTTTTTTCTTCTGCGTAGCTCTTATTCCTCTTACACCACCTAATATGTCGACGTTAGCAAACTAGCAGCATAGGTCTCTGTTTTCTCCACCTCTTGATACTGGCGACCTGGACCTGTATCTCCTAGACTTGTATTCCGACCCATACCAGCTTGTAACTTCGTTGCGCTCAAGCTTGACTCCTACTCCGGCAAGCTGCTAGGTCAGACCTGATTGCCAACCTTTTTCAGTACTTTTTTTGTCTTCTAGCTCCACAAAAGAGACCAATCTAGCACCGCTTCAGACTGACATGAGTCGCTAACAGTTGCATCCAGATCGCAGCTTCTTTTGTCTGATCGACTGCGTATGTTCAACTCTGTATGATCCGATCTCCTCAAATCCAACCTGAGCCACTTCAGTCCAGCCTGCATCAAGCTCGATGCAATTCGATCCTGCTTCAGTCCGGCCTGCATCAAGTCTGACTCGATCCAATCTTGCTTCAGTCTAGTACGACCTGCCTCTATTTCAGCATCCTTTAACCCAAAACTAGAATGCAGCCAAACACCGACTGCCAATGTCGAACCTATTATTCAGACTACCAACAATAATCCAGATATGAGAACCAATGATTGTCGCTGATTTGGAGGCATGACAATAGATTCTGGCAAAACCAGATCACCATCAATACCCAGAAAGAAAGACTATTTCTGTCAGATCTAACCCGGTTGACAATCAGACTAGATCACTGTTCAGGCCACCGACAATAGTCTAGATACAAGAATTAGTGATTGTCGTTGATTTGGAGGCACCACAATCTCAAATTCCGGCGAAACCAGATCACCTTCAATACCTAGAAAGAAAGACTGTTTCTATCATATCTAACCCGGTTAGCAATCTGATCGAATCAGACCCAGCTTCAAAAAAAGAAAGGTTGAAAAAAAAGTCCATTGAGTTGAAATTAAGAGAAGTGAGGGGTATAATAGGAACTTTGGACCTAAGACCTAATGGGTGAGAATATGAGAGCACAAGAAGTATTATGTTTAATTTAGAAAATAAGAGACTGAACTGTTTTAGGGAACAAAGTATAGGGAGTAACTAGTATTTAGTCCAATTGGCCTTCACAAGTCTTTACATATTTATTATCAAGGCCTTGCTTGAATTCAATGTCTACCTCCACACAGGCTTTAGTGTTTAGCCTTATGTAATGCAGTTTGGTGTCTTTGGACTAAGAGGAATAAATTGAGGTATGATGCTTCTTCTTTCTCCTTGAATGGATTTAAGCCTCTTTTTTTTTTCCCTTCTCTCTCAAGGAATCGGCTTCCCTCTACTTTACTACATATCCACTGCCCTCAAGTGCTTATACCTATTTTTAAAATTATTGGTTTATAACCATTGAGGATAAAAGCCCCAAATTTATTCTAGTATGCTAGCAATCCCCTCCTAATGGTTGGTTAAAAATGAATACATATGGTTCTTATAGAGATGCTACGGCAGGGTTTAGAGGTATATTCAGGGACTCTGATTGACAGAATCCGCCATGGATTTCACTTTGAAATCCAAGTTAAGGGAAACCCTACTGGAAATTTAGTAGAATTTACCCCAAAGGTGGACTACTCAAACCTATGAAAAACAACTAAACACTGTTAAAATTTTCAATCACCTTTCCAACTCCAACAAGCATGCATGCTCTCTTCAGCATTTAACTCCCACAATGTAAAATAAAGAAAATCTTAAACACAAATCTTGAATCTTAATTTATCAATACAACAGACATTTGGCAATCAGAGAAGTCTAGACCAGTAATTGAAATAAGATACAAGTAGGTTAAACATGTAACCTACAACAAAGATGAAGGTGGTGAACACTATGTCTCAATGCCTAAGCACGCTCGACCTCAACTAATCTGCAGATTGGGCACGAAAAACTGAAAAGCCTACGGGAAAAAAACTGTTAGAGTGAGTAAATGAAAAATAAATGATTTCAAGGATTAAATCCTTGACAAAATTATCCAAACTCAAATAATTAAATCTTCACTTTCTAAAAAGATATTCTCATTAATCCAAGTACCGGCAAAAACTCTGAGAATACTTCAGAACTCAAAATCAACCCAATGCCGACATATCGTCAAATATCAAACTTCAACTGAACTCGAAAATTATCACCATGTCATCGAAAAACATAATATCAAGAATTCCGATAAATCATAAATAACTAGTCAAAAACATAATTCGTGAATCTCGATAATTCAACCATGCACAAATATTCGAATATTAAACTTCATTTATTATCAATAGTATATAAGTCAATATGATAAATTAATATTCAGAAAATAATACTGCGTGCACATTTAATTTAAAAACAAATGTCCACTCACTGAATTAGGGCTATGACCGCCGTTCTGAAGAATTCCTCCTTAAGCTCAATCTGCAAGTCGTTCTTTGAAGTTTCTGAACCTGAAATCTCCAAATCTTCAATTCTCTCAACTCTGACCAATCCGTGTTGCAAGACTTGTACAAGAATGATCACCAAATTAAGTGATGGCTTTAAAACCCAGGTGATGGCATTGCCGAAAGTGGCCAAAAAATGGTGATCGGACCGGGGTTCTCTATTGGAACCGCAATTGGTTTTCTTGTTGATTCTCTTTCCTCACGACTGGATAGCTTGAACGACGTCCATGGGTTTGGAGGAGGCGGTTTGAACAGCATCAGCGGCGTGACCTGAGGTGGTCGGACGATGGAGAAATTGATAGATTTTCTTTTGGGTCGGGTTTGTAACCGGGTATGTCTGGAGAGAATTTCGAAATAGGATTTCTGACAGAAATAGAAACTATCCCAAAATGCAAAGGTGGAAAATGCTATTTATAGTTAGACCTGTAAATGGAGAGGATTTTGATCTGGATCCGCTCCGAATCCGTGGTTATTGGACGGGTTTGGATTGAATATTTAATCCGTTGATCCATTGATGATCTGGATCCGTTAATCCGTTTATTTAACGGATCAAACACGAATGTAGGTTCATCCGATCCGTTAATGATCCGGTCCATTTTCATTATAATAAAATATTTTTTTATTCATATATTATTATTTTCAAAAATATAAAATATAAAATATAAAATATTTAGAATACTTTGAAAATTTAGTATTTTAGTTACCTTAGTTTATTGTTCTAAGGAATATTTTGATAATGTAGTTCAACCTTTGGCGATACTCTTCATGTTGTTTTAACATTTTATTAATGTTTCATGAGGTATCATGATAAAAACTTAATATTACTATTTAAAAAATTAAAAATGTTTGTAATTATAAACGGATCGGATTAGCGGATAGGGTACTTGTTAATCAGGCAGATATGGATTTGGATTGAGCTATCAATGATCCACAGGGTTAACGGAGCGGGTCGGGTTGAAATTTTTTTTTCCTAAACGGATTCGGATTTAGGTCGATCGATCCGCTCCAAATCGGCTCCATCTACAGGGCTATTTGTAATAGGTTTTGCGAAATAGTTACTTCTCCTTTCAAATTGTAGTTTCTTCATACAAACTCCAATTTTTGCGTGTCGCGTGCCCACTGACTCTGTTTAACATGCTCCACATCTTTCATGACGGAAGTTTTTCTCGAAAAGTGAATCAAAGAAAAAATCAAACTTGGAGCCCCTAAAAGTTCTAAATGAAAACAAAAATTGAAGATTCTAATTGTTTACCATCCAAATGACCAGCAAATAGGTAGTTCTAAGTACGAGGCGTAATACTGATGGTATGTTCAGATGAGCTTTTGCTAGTAGAGTTGTAGTGGCCAGTGCTATTGATGTTGAAGTATTGGCAGTAATTGAGGCTTTGAGCATGGCTTGGGTACATACCTGGACTCATATCTGGCTAAAGACATATTCGACATTAGTAATTCATTACTTCCAGTATCCGAACTTAATTTCTTGGCGATTAATGGTAGACTGGAACAATTGTCTTCTTTATGCTCAGTCTATTCATTTTCGAGTCTCCCATATTTATAAATAACTCCTTAGCAGATAAGCTTGTAAATTATGGTGCTATGAATGAAGGTGTTATTTGGTGGCAAGTGCTCCCTAACTTCCTCACAAGTCTTTATGATCGTGGTTTTATCTCAATTACAAATTTTTCGTTTTTCATAGTTTGTGTAGGATTCTTGTTCTTGTGTTATGTAATTGTCTCTTGAGTTCCTTGACTTCAAGGTCAATTGTTTTTGCTATGGCTTTTATGTTTTGTTCATTTGACAAAGCTTTGTTCTGGTCATCCTTGTCGTTTGCACTCTTTGTTACCATCCAATAAATTCGAGTTAAGGACAATGAATTAGTCCTTAACTCACTTCCCCTTAAAGAAAAAAGAAAAGAAAAGAAAAGAAAAGGCAATGATGATGTGGGTTAGGGATTGATAATGACCAACCAGTTAGAGAAACAAATGATACCATCTTAGACCTCCCAACATAATCCTCCCAAGAGAGCTTAGCAAACCCATGTAAGCACAACGAAGTCCCCTTGTTAGTGATGTAAATCTTGTCCCTCATAAAATGTAAGCAAAATTTGCGGGGAGTTAGAAAACTTTTATCATTAAGCATCTAACACCTATGTAATATAGCCTACAATGCATAGCAAACTCTCTCGCATACAATCACTGAGAAATAGAACCAGCTACAACCACACATGCACTTTAGTACTATCCAAGGATTGAAATATCTGCGATATTTCCGATATCTCCCCCGATATCTCTCGTTTTCGACGGACCGATATATCTAGAGGGTTAATATCTTATCTTCCACCGTATCCCTCGAAATTTGTCCGATATTGTCAGATATTCCCGATATATTAGATATTTAGGATATATCTCTGATAAAATGAAGAAATATCTGTAAAATCTGATTAAAAAAAATAGAAAAAACAGGTTTGTGGTATATCGTATATGTATACATTAATACACACACACATATATAATTTCATTAATAGAAAATGTTCATCTACTATAGACGTAACTCATTATAGTTCATGTATAGATGATTGGTGGGCACAATGTGGGTATTCTGCACCAAACATAAAGAGAATTGCAATGAGTATTTTAGCACAAACTGCTTCTTCTTCTGCGTGTGAGAGAAATTGGAGTACATTTGCTCTTATTCATACCAAGCAAAGGAACCGTTTGACATATCAGAAGTGAAAAAGCTTGTATACTGCTACTACAACATGAAGCTGCGGCTGCGAGACAGACATACAATGAATAATGTGGTTAATGAAAACATCTATATAGATCTACTTCATGTTGCAAGTGAGCCGCTTGATAATGGTATTGATCCACTTCATGATTGGATTATGCCTATACACCTCGACGATGAAGTTGGAAGACCTCTTCCATAAGTTGTAGAAACTGCAATTAACGTTGGAATCAATGTAGAAAGGGTCTTATCTGAAGAAGTTGTTAAAAGCCTAGGAGATAATTCAAATAGTGATGATGTGTGGGGTGGTACAACAACTCCAGATAGTTCTGATGATGGTGGAGATTGTGGAAGTGGAACGGGTGGTGGAGGTGAAAGATATGAATATGAACAATCTTCTGTGGATGGAGGATTAAACTAATTTACCTGTGATGGTAATTTTGATCATACCACCCAAGATGAAGACCATGGAGTGAGAACAGCCGCTCATGGTGCTCAAGAGAAGAACACATATAGGAGGAGGACTAGAGGTGCAACTAATGATCAAAGTACCACATCTGATGTTTCTTCAATTGTCTTAAGCTTTGACTCTTTCAGTTTAGGCATAGAACGCAGTGAGACCTCAAATGAATCTCATGAATGCAACAATCAATTTGGCTATGATGCTTATGAATGTAATCAATATTTAGAAGTACATGATCAGTCATCCAGTTAGATTCATCTTTATTATCCCAGGGGAAACAGTCGACAGCTTTAAAGAGATATATAACTATCATGTTCATCACTACTACAATTTGTACTATATGTGTCATATGTTTTGGTCTGATTATTGCATTTTCGTATATCCGAGAGCGGCTTTTCAACCACTTAGAGTCTCTTTTTAGATGTAGATGAAGTTGACATTCATATGTATTTATATGTAATTCTAATAAATTGACTCCTTCAAAAACAATATATTTTCTTATATCATCCTTAGTATTTCTAATATCTCCCTTTTTCAAAATTCCAATAAATCTACATATATTTTATAGAAAATTACATACAAGTAACAGACCAAATTTAAAAAAACAGAAAACCCATCTTCTATTAGATTTATATAAATAAGGACACAAAACTCAGGCCCAAGGAGAATATAGTAAACCTAATCCCTGAGATCTCATGTGTAATTACGAATTAATATAATTTTTTGTTAAAATTACCGCGATGCCATTGTGAAAAAAAAATTCTTTTTTCTCAGCTCCCTTCTCTTCATTGACCGAGACCCAAACTTCTCTTTCTCTCACTCAACCATGTCTGGTCAAATCTCTCAGTCCATTCACTCCTCACCCCAATCAGTTTCAAGATTGGTCTGAGCCTCTGGGCTTCGTCGGAATTTCGTTTTCTGTATAAAAGATTCAAATATGGAAGATGATGGTGGGAATGTGGTGATGCTCATGCTCTTTGCAGCAGTGATTGCTCACAACCACCTTGAAGTTGCTGGAACATGACAAAAATGGCAGAGAGCAGTGGCAACCTCGCAAATCCGAGATGGTCCCTCAGGGGAACCATTGCCCTCGTCCCCGGCGGCACTCGTGGAATTGGGTACGACGCAGTGGAGAAGCTAGTTGCGCTTGGTGTGTTTGTGTTCACTTGTTCTCGGAACTTGGCAGAACTTGTAGAAAGGTGTCTTAAGGAATGGTTGGCTAAGGAGTTCTGTGTCACTGGGGTTGTCTTCGATGTTTTGATTAAATTTGATAAAGAGAAAAACTAATGGAGCAAATGGGTGTTTCTTTCACCAGGAAGTTCAACATATTTGTAAGCTAAAAACCTTGGCCCACTACTATTTTGTATAAATGTATCAGACAATTGATTATGGGTGTCACTTCAGTTCTGAATTGGTGTGTGGTGTCATGGTGGAACTAGGTGAACAATGTTAGGACAAACATAAGGAAGCCAACTGGTACACTTCTGAAGAGTATTCAAAACTAATGGCTACTAATTTGGAATCTGCTACATCTTTGGTATGATTTGCAAGCTGGTTGCTTTTATTAACTAATTGAGATAAGTATGAATACGAGTACAAGCAACATGCAGTAGCAGAACACAAGCACAAGTGTTGTAGCAGAACTGGATGATTATGAGTGCAGTAGCAGGATTGGATAAGTGCAGTAGCAAGATTAGATAATGACGAGTGGAGTAGCAAAACACGAGTGCAAGTGTAGTAGCAACTGGACGAGTATTAGTCAGTGCAGTAGCAGGATTGGACAAGTGCAGTAGCAGGATTGGACGAGTGCAGTAGCAGCACATGAGTACGAGTGTAGTAACAGAACTGGACGAGTATGAGTGTAGTAGCATGATTAGGCGATGACGAGTGCAGTAGCAGAACTGGACGAGTATCAGTGCAGTAGCAGGATTAGATGATGAGATGAGAGTAGTAAGAGAGTGAGGTTTTGTGAAGTAACATAAAGGGACTATTCTCAAGGAAAACAAAAAAAGTAACATAAACAGATTATCTCATTAAAAAAAAAGTTAAGAGTAAAAAAGTAAATTAACTCATGACATGTGGCAAGTGGAGAGCACATTGTCCTTATTTATAAGATTTAGTCCTTATATGCATAATCGAGAATTTGAGACTTCTTATTCACTTGTATTTTGGTGCGTCAGAATTGACGGGTTAAATAGACAAATAGACGAAAAGAGGCAACGCTAAGGGTTTTTGCACTGGTCATCTTCTTCTTCTTCTTCTTTTCGACTATGATGGCAAGCGCCGCAGTTGAGAAAACAGAGGAGGTGCTCCGCAAGGAGATCGATGAGCTCCAACGCCAGCAGCGCGAGGTCATCTTCTCTCTCTCGCTCTCTCTCCATGCCTATGTTGATTGCTTTTCTCTCAATTTGATTGCTATATGTCTTCACCAGATTACGGAACGCCTTCGAGACCCTAGGGGACTCCGCAAGGGAGGAGGAGGAGGCTCGGCGGCTGCCCCGCCCCGCAACTTTGGTGCCAACGGTGCTCGCCCCCGAGGCTTTACTCGACCTGTAATCGATCGACCGACTTCCTTGTTCAATTTCAATTCCACGTCTATCAAAACTTGATTTTGATCTCTTCATTTGTTTAAATTCGATTTTCAGGCAGATAGGGCTGATGTGGAGGATCAACCTCCTGCGAAACGCCGGCTTTCGTCAGCTGTTGTCAAGGTGAGAGCCCTAATCTTAGTCTCGTTGCCTCAAATAAGCATAGAGCTATGTTTTGGTACTATTGAAAAATTGTATATCCTGATTTGCAAATTAGGTCGAGGATGGAGAAATTGTTGAGAGTGCTGAAGGAACCAAGGATGCAAAGAATAAGGAGTCAAGCGAGGCGGCGATAGCTGATCACAGTGATAGGAGGTTGTCAAATTCCCAACAAGGTAGCTGGTTAAGGAGGGATGGCAGCCATGGAGCAGGCAAGAAGGTAATTTTTGAGTCTCATCTTGCCAAGGGTGTTGCTTATGGACAGTAACTCTTCGTTGAGTTTAATTGCTTTTTTTTGGTTAGGAATTTGACATTCCAGCAACGGATCATGTTCCAAGGGTATTGCCAAAGCAAGAAGACCCTAGCTTGGTCAATAGGAACAAAAGAATGCTCGGGCAACTTTTGGGCACTTTAGAGGTATGTTGTAGTTTAGGTATTGGTTTTGATTAGAAGCTAATGATGAAACTGGTGTTGTGTAGTTATGATGCAAATTTTATTAGATAGTTCAAAACATTTTCATTTTGTTATCTGTAATTAAATTCTTGTGAGGTGATTACTGATATTGTATAGTTTGTTTATATGATTGGAAAGCATTGTATAACTTTGCCATTTAAAAAAAAAAAAAATTAAGCTATTTAAAAATGACAGATAACCTTATGAAGCTCTTATGCTCAGAGTTCGTAGCATTTTTATGCTTTTGTTCAAGTTGAGACAATTTGGTCAAACTTTCCAAAAGAATAAAAGGCGCTCATCAACTTGGCCTCATGGGTTTCCGTCTGGGGGAATTACTTAAAGGTCATGGGATTTGACCTCATGCATCCTTGATGTTCCCTATGACTTACAATAGCATGTTCCTTAAACGTCAGAAGCACCATACATTGAACAGATGAAACTATTAGTATGAAATCCTTCAGTTTTGCTAGACTAATTTGCTTCCATGAGAGCATTCTCTGCATTATTTGAATTTTTTTAATTTAATGACAATCTACCTGGATGTGAAATTGTTGCAGAAATTCAGGAAAGAAAACGTGCAACTCTCAGGAACAGAAGCTTTCATGCGGAGATCGAATTCTTTACAAAGAGTGAGTGAATATATGATTTTTCGAATTTCCAAATTTTCTTAAAATAGTCAAATGCCATCCCTATCCCGAGTATATAGTAGGTAGTAGAGACTGCATTTAAGTATATGAGTACTATCAATAAAAATAACTTTTCTATATGAATATAATGCTGGACATTGTAGTGCGGCATTCTATTCATACCTGACTATAAGAGAGACTACGAAGACAGTAGCGTAAATTTCAGCTTCTGGTGGTTAACCTTCATTTATTTATTTGTGAAGAGTTATGAGTTTAATGCAATATAGTTAGTAGAGTAGAGACTATTTAACTATATGAGTACTATCAATAAAAATTAACTTTTCTATATGTATATAATGCTGGACATTGTAGTGCGGCATTCTATTCATACCTGACTATAAGAGAGACTACTAAGACAGTAGTGTAAATTTCAGCTTCTGGTGGTTAACCTTAATTTATTTATTTGTGAAGAGTTATGAGCTTTAGTGCAATATTGTTATTATATAATTAACTTCCTCTAGCTTCCTTGTTTGTTATATGCAAGTTGGAATGTATATATGCACACAAGAAAAATTTAAATGAACTCGTACATTTAAGTTACAAATACCATCTATGAAGCTTGAAGCTCATATCCTGGATTATTGAGGAGTTCATATGTCAGAAACTAAGCTAAGATTCTGAAATTTCATAAGCATGTAGTAAATAGCTTGCACTCTAAGGTCCTGGAGGAATTGTAAAGTTAGCAGGAACATTAGAAAATGATGGCGTATCATACCCTTGTCTTAATGGTGGTATATTTATTATTATTTTTTTTTCTTTTGCGTGAGTGTGCGTGTTTTTTTTTTTTGGAGAGGAGAGGGGGGTTAAAGAACTATGTAGAGGGGGGTTAAAGAACTATGTATGTTTGAGCATCCAGATGTCCCAATCTGGGTGCTCCTATGCATTGTCCTTTTAAATCTCTGGAGCCATTTCTCTTAATTTTTGTTTTGATTTTGGAACAACTCTTGGGCAATTCTTGTCTCGTTTTGTTGTGCTTTTTGTGCTTGTCTTTCTCTTTTTTCAGCAGGACTAACTTTAAGAAGTGTGACTTCTATTGCATAATGTCTGGATTTTATGATCGTGTCCATCTATGTAAACATAGATGTACCTGCATCTCAAATTTGCAATTCTTGAACATTTGTTTTCTTCTTTTACTTCCATTTTGCATTTAATTTCAATTCAATGATGAATCATTGCAACACCTACTTATGTTCTGATATCTAGGCTGAAGAAAGAGCACGTGAAGAAAGTGAAAGACTTAGGATACAAGAGCGCGAACAAATTGCGGAAAAGCGGAGGAGAGATCTGGTTTGTCATTAATTACTCAATATAATTCTTTGATCTCCATTAGTGAAGCCTCAATATGAACTTTCTGTTTGAGGAACAGGTTGATCCTTATTCTATACTAACTGTATTTATTTGTTGTTAGACTCTGCGGGCACGTGTTTCTGCCAAGACAGAAGAAAAAAAATTGGAACTGCTTTTTCTTCAGTGGAGTGAGCATCACAAGAAACTTAGCAATTTTATAAGGTACAGGGTTTCCAGCTATCAATTTTGTTGGTCATTGACAATGAAGAATTTTCATATAATTGTCTAACTACTTTCTTTTTCCCCCTTTTTCCAGGTTATTTTTTATTTTGGTCCAAAAAAAGTGTCCATATTCACATTTTATTGGGACGAAGATAAGTTTCTATTCATGTGAATAGTAGTATTGCTGCAACTTGCTGAGTGATCTTTCCTACTTTATTGTGGGGTTTTAGGTAGAATTATATTTGAACGTTCCTTTATGGTATTCTTTACACATTTTGTTTTGCCCTGGGATTTGTTCATTTTTCAGGACTAAGGCAGAGCCTCCAATATATTATCTACCCAAGAAACCATTGGATGAGGATGCTACCTTGGCTGAGCAGCGAAAAGAAAAGGTGAGCTCCCTTTGACTTGCATACATAAGGATCGTTTCTGATTATTTTGATACATGGGATTATTATTTCAATAGAAGCCAACTATGTTTACTGCATTCTCACATGATAAAAATGAAGTATACCTGATCTACATCTGTATTTAAATTACCTTCCAATGTTTTAGGATGCTAATCCAACCTAGGACCTTCTGGATTTTAGCATGTGGCCAAAACCCTATTTACTGATACTCATATTTTATAATCATGTTTATATATGTGGTAAATTCCTCTTACCAGACATTCTGGCATACTAGGTTGCCCTAGTCTGAACTATTGATTAGTGGAATCATGTCGGAATTGTGGCCTGGAATTACTCTGTTAATTAGTGTGCCAGATATCTACCAAAATTATTCCTCTGTACTGTGTAATTTGCGTTTTTGGTCTGAAAGCCTTATTCATCTTATCTAAATTTGCATATCAGGAATTCCTAGAATGGAAAGCAGCACGAAGGGAGGAACTGAGCAATTATCAGAAGCAGATTGGGGAGCAGTATCTAGCAAATGTTGAAAAGGAGTTGGAGAGGTGGCAAAATGCAAGGAAAGCAAGGAAAGCAAACAATGATACGATGAACTTACAGGAAACAATGGACAAAGAATTGGACACACATAGGCTTGAGCATGGTCCCAAGAAAAGAAAGATCCCTGATGGAAGCAACAATGAGGATGAGGATGATGTGGAAGATATCAATGTAGTGGAGGATGACCTGATGGATGATGTGTTGGATGTTGATGATAACAGTAGAATGGTTGATGAAACAGCTAAATCAGATGCAGGCAATGCCAGTCCAAATGCGGAGAATGTTGATTAGTGGGTAATTAAAGCCACTTGTACCACCCTTTTGTCCAGCTGAGTCTCACTAAGGAGGAGGAACTACTTGCCGTCTATCAGGCAGTTGTCGTCTTGGTTTGTTTACTTGTTAAGTTATTATGTATTGTGCTTTAGAGTTTACTTATTTTTATTATGTGCTTTAGAGTTGTTTCTCTTTCTTCCCTTTTGCATGTATGTGTATTACAGAACACTTTAGAACGTAGTGTAGGTATTACCAGAATACTGTAACAGATTATTTGTTTGGCATGGGAATGAAGCAGATGATGCATTTTGCTGAATTTAAATCTGCAATAATAAACTTGTATCATTCTATGCCATGTCTGGTTTTGGCATATTCGTTGAATTACGGCTGTGGACGGTGTTTTCTTGACTGTATGTTATATCCACAATTGTTGAAACCTGGATATAGAAATTAATTCGATTTTTCATTCTCATATGCAATGAAAATAGGAAGGTATGTTTTGATCTGTTGATCCGACTTTGAGTTATAAGTAGGTTTTTATGGCTTCTGTTATTATTGTAACGCTTCTTGTAATACACTTGATTCCATTTGAATGAATTTGATGTCATGTTGATAAAAAAGGAGAGAAGAATATAAAGGACTGAATTTCCCTCCTTCAAGAGACCTGTTGATAACTCCGGCACTTCATTTTCTCAAACGTTATGTTAACGAGGCTTATAATGCAGCTACGAAGTCAGGGGGGGTCTAGGGAGGTGTGTTGCATGATGCAACTGGATGTTTTCAAGTTTATTTTGCGAGACTTGCAGTGCTAATATGTTCAGTGTTCCACGCTGAGTTTCTTGCTCTTAAGAAAGCTTTGAAGTTTGCCATCACTTGCAGCATACCAAAGATCACTTTGAGAGTGATTGTTTCATGTCTTTTTTTTTTTTTTCTTTCTCGTAGAGGGTCCAAAGGGAGATAATTCTCTATTAGGTTTCATTATTGAAGAGGCAAGCTTGTAATCTAGACTTTTGTTTCACTGGAAATTTTAAGTCGACGGGCTAATGTTGTAGCAAACACACCGACTCGAGCTTGCATTCAAATCACTCTTAATTATTATATACTTCCAAATTGTATCATAAATTGAGTAAACTTTACTCAATGATTTCCACCGCACAGAAAAACAGTTGTGGATTTAGATTATCACTAACAATTTTCTCAAAAAAATCCAGAGACTTGACTTTTATGTACCTTCTCTTTTGGTACGAACGAACCCTTAGTTGTGAAGGAAAATTTTGCCATTTATAAGGAAAGTGAAAGTCAGAGAGAGAAAAAGAAAAATGTAAAACAGATAAAATCCACATCATCATCATCACCATCAGAAGCATCCAAGTAAATAAATAATGCCCCATCTATTATTTGCGCCTTTTTCAGTCTCTCACTCTCTCTCTCTTCAATAGCAAGCAAACACTGCAGTGGCCACGGAGGAGAGAGGGAGTGTGTGTGTGAATAGCCGCCCAGAATTTCAACACAAACAAACATGGCATCATCATCAAGAGCCACCGCCAACTCCCACAGACCCGCCACCGCCCACGCCAACGGGCCCACCGCAAACGGCGACCACCACAGGCCCACCGCAAACGGCGACCACCACAGGCCGTCAAACCACAGCCACAGCAGGGGCAGCGGCAACGGGCACCAGCACTACTACCCCCAACGACGCCGTATCGGTCGTCGTCCTCGTCGGCTTCGTTCAGAGGCTGCTGCTGCTGCCTCTTCCTGCTCTTCTCCCTCCTGGCGCTCCTGGTCCTGGCCGTCGTGCTCGTGATAATCCTGGCCGTGAAACCCAAGAAGCCGCAGTTCGATCTCCAACAAGTAGGAGTCCAGTACATGGGCATCAACTCGCCCAATCCCACCACCGACCCGAACCCGGCCTCCTCCGCCTCTCTCTCCCTCAGCATTCGCCTGCTCTTCTCCGCCGAGAACCCCAACAAGGTCGGAATCAAGTACGGCGAGTCCAGGTTCACTGTCATGTACCGCGGCATCCCTTTGGGCAAGGCCTCCGTCCCCGGCTTCTTCCAGCAGGCCCACAGCGTCAGGCAGGTCGTCGCCACCATCGCCGTCGATCGCGCCAATCTCATTCAGGCCGACGCCGCCGACTTAATCCGCGACGCCTCCCTCAACGACCGGGTCGAGCTCCGGGTCTTGGGTGACGTCGGCGCCAAGATCCGCGTCTTGAACATCGATTCCCCTGGCGTTCAGGTCAGTCATCGCCATTAATTCTTCTCATTCTTCCAATTCTGTTGGGGGGTTTTTGGGATTTTCATAGTTTCACTATCTGGGTATAGAATTGAGGAGGTTGCCGCCGGAAAAGGGCACTCTGTAACTGGGAAGGCCACCACTTTCTTCTGTCACACTCACTCTGCTTTTTCTTTTTGCCCTTTGTTAAAATTAAATCACCCATTAATCAATTTAATAGAACTAATTTGTTTACCAAAAAGAAAATTTGATAGAACTAATTTTTTCTCTTTTTGGCTAACGTGCAATGGGGCATTTCGTTTTTTTTTTCATTTTTTTTTGTGCGGTAAATTGGTAATCTTAGAGAGAGCAATTATCTTGGGGCGGGTAAGAGGAACCCAGATACGTTGTGTGTGTTGGGAAGCGGATATTCTTTCCATTTTTTTTTTGCATCAAATGCCCTTCTATTTCTCTGTATTTTATTTGTTCAAGTTTTTCAGAATTTCTCTCTGCTTGTTCTGGACATTGTGAATTAGTTTCTGGGTCATGGTGATTTTTAGTGTTGTATGGAAACTGAAAAAGCATCTTTGAAAAGGTGGGAAGAAATGGTATTAAAGCTTTGGCCTTTTCTTTTCTTTATGATGATGGTGATGACGACGATGATGACGAAAAGGGTCGTGGTAATTGCGTTGTTTTTACGCCCTCTTTTAGAGACGCACCAATAACCTCATAGCTACATGCAAATATGCGAAATGCCATTACCCTTTTCTTCTTCTCTAGGGTCATCACACACACACCCCACATGGATATCAATTTTTTCAGTCAGATTAATTATCATCGTGCTTCTTAGTTTCAACCTGTTTGAATTACCAGTTTGCCCATATTGGTGGTAGATTGCCAGATTTAGGCGTGCCATTTCGTTTTAGATTTGAGTGAAGGCATGTTCCTAGATATGTGGGTCTGTGACATTTTTGTGCCAATTTTTTCCGATTTGTTGCTGGGTTTTCTGGTACTTTTCTGTGCGTAAATGGGAACCAAAAAAAAAAGTCAATAGGTAAAATTAGTTTTCAATAAATGTAGGTCCCACCGGGAGTCGAACCCAGGTCGCTGGATTCAAAGTCCAGAGTGCTAACCACTACACCATGGAACCATATGGCTGTCTGTGTGCATTATTTTTTTGTTTTTTAGTGTTTATAATTGTGGGAACATTATTATTATAATTTTTTTCTATCGGGGCTTCAAAAATTCTTCTTCTTCCATGGCATATTTATGTCTGTGCTGTTTCAATATTCCAGTGAGTTTCCTTACCGAGAAATTCTTAGGTGGGAGTTTCCCCACCACCTGGCTTTAGGGCCACCCAATCAGAAGAAAGAAAATTTTTCATCTTTTCTGAAACTGCTCCTGCTCTCTAAATGTACAATACCCAAAAGACCCCCCTTTTGAATAGTGATTGGTCCACGTGGTGTGGGTGCCCCACGCAAGTCTTTGTCTTCCTTACCACAAGATGATTACTAAGTAGTTTTTCATTAAATTGAGTGACATTTCCGTCCTTTTAGGTTCTTCTCCCCCTCTAACCCCGAGTCTCTATATTATATCCTGCTAAATTTTAAACACCCAAATCTGCTTTGAGCCAAAATGCTACATATGTATATAAAACTTTTTTTTTGCCCTTTTTGACAAGGGCAAATTGAAATTTGAATACCAACAATACTGAGTGATAATAAGGAGAGGGAAATATTGAAACTTAAGGGGGAGCAGAATAGAAAATAAAGGGGGATTGAAGTGTGATTGTGTGAACAAAAAGAAAAGAACGAGAACGATATGGAAGGGAACAGAGTTTAGCAGTAATGCGACTGTGACTGTGACTAATTGGCCTTTCTGGGAGGTAAAAGCTTTGTTGGCCCGCCATGTGACTACTGCGGCCGCTGTGGGCCTCATGTAGCCCCCGTATTGCCGGTCCCAATTTAGCGGTGATAAGCTCCAGATTTAAAATCATGAAATTCATTTTATACTATCCCACTTCCCAATTTCCTTTTATTAGCTTTACTTTGCTCTGCTCTGGTGTCACTTGCCTTTGCACTGGCATGCAGTGCAAACTTGGGCTTGAAGAAATCTTGCTAGCTTTCTTGCTGCTCCATTCTGAGTTCATATGATTAGAGCTGCAGATAAGTCTGGTTAGTGCCTTAGTGGGTTGAGATCATTGCGTTTGGGTAGCTACTGGGTAAGGTTAATTGTCAACCCGGTTGAAGCATACTCTTGATTTTGCGGTGAAATTAAGGAGAGTGAGATAGGAATGTCTTTAAACATTCTTTTAGAGTTTTAGTTGGATTCCACTAGTGGATTTGGTGGTGCATTTTGGTTCATTCATGCTGATATTTGCTTGTACCCTTTTTCCTTTATGATTGTTTTCTTGTCTTTTTTTCTTTGTTTGTGACATGCTTTTGTAATTTTGTCTAATTGTATTTTTGTCTTTGTGTTGATGGGCAGGTTTCTGTGGATTGTGCAATCGTTATAAGTCCAAGGAAGCAGTCTCTTACTTACAAGCAGTGTGGATTTGATGGATTGAGTGTTTAGCACTCATTCACCTAACAGTAACAAGTCCTCACTCTCTGGGTTTTTTTTTTTCGTTCTTTTAATTTGGACTCTTCAAATTGGGAAGAGAAATGAAAAGGTAAAAAAGCAGGGGGGGGTAAAACACAAACAAATCCCCCGAGTGAATGGAGAGGTAGTAGTTTTAACAGCAAAGAGGAAAAGGAAGGAGAAGAAGATTCACAAATCTAGGAATTCCAAAATCCTTACTCCCAACATTTTGCCCAACTCTTACTTTTAGGTTTGATATTGGTTTTGTTTCCGTCCCTATTTTCTTCAATTGTTCGTCTTGGAGGGTACTAAAGCTGCTAACTGCGTGTAAATTGTAAAAACTCGAGCATTTGTGCATTCCCACGCCCCATTGGCCAGATCTCTTTCCCTTTTTTTTTTTCCTCCCAATTCACCAAGATCATTATAGGGCTTGTTCCGCAATGCTTCTGGAAATTCTAAGAGAAAGGGTATTCAGATGGGTGGCTTTAAACAGCATGGCTTTCATTAAAAGCACAATATTTTCAGTCCTGCAATTTGGAGCTGCTTCTTAGAAATTAAAGGTAAATTCAAGATAAAATCAAAATGATAAGCACTACTTATTAGCATTGTAAGATTTCATATATAATATGAGGTACAAAACTAGGATATCCTCTCTTAAGAATAAGAGAAAGAAAAAGAAAAAGAAGCACATTAATGTTTGGTCTGGAGTATTAGGTGGGAACGTTTGAGTTCCATTCATGAAAGAGTTGTTTAATTTTATTTATTTTTTGTAATAAAAAAGTTTTTTTTTTTTTATAAATTAAGTAGGAAAAAAATATTAGAGGAAACCTTTTACTCACGAGTATTTTTTTTTTTTGGACAAGAACTCATTGCTTGTTTCTGAGTATCAAAGATAAATTTCTCATTTAAACTCTGCATCCTTGAGTAATATTGAAGTTGGTATATTTATTTTTTGTAATAAAAAAGTTTTTTTTTTTTTTTAAATTAAGTAGGAAAAAATATTAGAGGAAACCTTTTACTCACGAGTATTTTTTTTTTTTGGACAAGAACTCATTGCTTGTTTCTGAGTATCAAAGATAAATTTCTCATTTAAACTCTGCATCCTTGAGTAATATTGAAGTTGGTATACATAATAAGAAAACACGAACCGAACCGAACCCATAATTCGTTCAGGATGGAAGGTTTCAAGATAGCAAGAAACCATGGTCTTGAGAAAGCAGGTGCTTGCAAAACACCAATACGGTTATATTGACCATAAGTTAAAAATGCCCATATTCTAACCACACTAACTCAAAAAAGTAATTCAACTCGTCCCTGGGGATGCCATGACCATGACATTGCAACTTAACCCAACCCTAACTCGAAAAAGTATGGAACTTATTAGACCTAAACCAATATAAATTATAACCCTAAAAAATCAAAAGAAATTGTCACCAACATATGCCTTTCCCCATAAAAATGACATCGGAAATCAAATAAACCTCACGGCCAAGCAAGAACAAGTGTTTTTTTTTTTTTTTTTTTTTTTTTTTGAGGAGAAAAGAAAAAATTACAAAGAAAAGCCCATCGGGCAACCAACGCTAAACTTGTTCCAATAAAGAGCAGGGAGAGCCGAAGCAGGGAGACATTGCAACCAAACTCTAGGAGGCGATCCAGAACCTGTAGACGTAATAGCATCAGCTAGAAAGTTCGCTTCCCTAAAGACATGAGAGAAAGAGATACTAGCAAAGAAATTAGCAATAGAAGCTATGTCTTTAAGGAGAGAGTGTAATAGCCAAGGAGCTTCACACTTGAGGTTGACACAGTTGATAATCAGGGACGAGTCACCCTCCACTAATAAATGGTCCAGGTTGATGCGCTTAGCAGTTAACAGGCCATCTTTAAGAGCTGTACATTCAGCCGTAGGAACTGTGGAAGAGCCAATTGATCTTGAACCAGACACAATAGGGTCACCAAAATGGTTTCTGATAACAAAACCCGCAGCAGCCAAGTTTGACGAAGAAACTGACCCATCAAAGTTGAGCTTGACAAAGCCTTCAAGCGGGGGGTGCCATTTAATGACTTCACTTAAGGTAGTGGATGAAGCAGCAACATGGGGGTTGTGGGTTCTGTAGGCAGCGCAAAAGGAGGCTGAAGCATGCACTACAGAAGCCGGGCAAAACCTCGACGCTCTAAACAGAACATCATTTCAAGTTTTCCATATTTGCCAGCAGAGAAGCAAACATCTTTCCAAATCATCAATTTGAGCATTTTGGAACATTGAAACAATCCAATCATCAAAACAATTAAAGGTAGTAGGGTTGTGATTCAGATTAGAAATAGACCAAACATCCCAAACTTTTGGGCACGACCGAAAAATATGATTCAGTGGTGCCAGTGCTAAACTGCAATAGCTTTCCAATTACTAACCACCCTACCGAAATCAACCAACATCCCGACCGCTCACTAAACCTTCCCCATCACCCTTGCCATCTTAACAGCCCTTACTAAAGACTCCAAGTGCGTTCCCACCAACAATCCCCTGCCCCCTAGCCTTATTAAACCATCAGAACCCGGTAACAGCATCATTAGCCTCCCACCGTATCCACTGCAACCCAACAATAGACCACCAAGGCCACTTAAGCCTAGCACGCGACAAACCCCAAACTTATTGTTCCATCAGTTGTTGAAAGCTCAGACCCTGCCCACACAACTAGAGGCGATCGTACTCTGAACCAAATTAGAGAAAACATTGAATCACCGCCGCCATCCCCTATGAATGAAAGCCAATGAGTCCTTCTAATCACCCAAGCATGGAGCCACGACCGGACAAGAAAACTGAAAAACCCTAGTTGGACCAAATTTTCTCCGAATATTACAAAGTATGCAGAGGTTGAGTTTGAATTAATGATTGATCAGACCCTTTAACTGTGTTATCAACTAAAAATAATTTATCTATGAGCCAGCTATTTTTTTCTTCCTTCTTGTTGCATTGATTACTTCTCTACATGTGCTTTTATTACTTGACGCATCCACTGAAAGCAGTTTGTTGCAAGCACAAAGTTCTTTTATAAAATTTCAAGTTTACAATTCCATCTTTATAATAATAATTTTTTTTTATCTATATATATATATATATATATACATACATACATACATACATACATACATACATACATGCATATATATATATATATATATAGAAATAATACTTATTAATAGGTTTAGACAAGAAGATTAGCTAAAAACTCAAAAGCTTATAAATTGTTAAATACTTGACTATTGTTTAATTTTTTTCAATTGTGTATTTTTATTTTATAAAATTGATATCATTAGAATCGATAGCTGACAACTACCAATGGCTAGAGTCTATTTGTACTTACAACAAGATAGCCGGCAAGAAAATCCGGAAATCCTATTCTAAGCAAACAAACTCATTATAAGTCGAGGATGAGCTTGCTAAAATTATCAAACTTATAAACAAAGAAACCCCATGTCTTCTATGGCAAAATCATTGACTAGCATCCTTATTGGCTAGGCGCGCAATTGCGGTACTAACAGAAAGTCACTTCATAGCAAACAAATAGGAGCATGCAACTCCTTATGTGATTGGTCATGGCTCACATAATGACCCAACTGCCCAAGAAAGTCTACCTCTTAGGCCAGGCCTACCTTTAACACTAAGTGATAAACAAGGGTGGCAGGGCACCCTCCTTAACATCCCAGATAGCCGGCCCAAACTTGAGGCCAATCTCATAGGCCCAAGCCCAAGTCCAAGAAAAACTAGCAGAAGCACTGAGCCTCTTCTGCCACTCCGTCTCCACCACCGGCATGGTTCTGGCGACCTCCCTTTCCACAGCATCAACCGTCAAAATAGCCCTGTACTGTCAATTGCCAGTTAGCAAACACCAACTCTTGATTAAGCAATAAACCACAGCCGCGCCAGTCGGAATTTGAGATGAGGACACTCGATATCAACTCTGACGCTTCTCCCAGTTCCAACCAATCCCTCAGATCACCTCCGATCGACCACCACGACAACCTCGACATGACCTCTGAAACGCTGTAGCCAAACCTCAAACCAAAAACTTCCTACTAGGCCTCATCAAAAAGCCCACGGATCAAGGGGGCCGATGGAGGCCCGCCGGCCCTGAGGGCTAAAAACCCGGCCCGGCCCGTAAAAGCCCGCTAGGCCCGGCCTGTAAAATATTTTTATATATATATATATATATATATGTAGATATTTGTGTGTGTGTTTATATATATATATATATATATATATGTATGTATGTGTGTGTGTGTGTGTGTGTGTGTTTATATATATATATATATATATATATATATATATATATATCCAGAGCGAGACATCGCTTTGAAATTTCAGAGTGAGGTTAGGGTTTAGGGTCACTTTTCGGTCACATCAATGCCTTAACGACCATCAATTTGGCTGAAATTTTGTAGAGATGATCTATACATTAGTACCTAGAAACTGAACGGTTGAGATGTAGATATGCGACCGAAAAGTGACCCTAAACCCTAACCTCGCTCTGAAATTTCAAAGCGATGCCTCGCTCTAGATAGGATCTATATATATATATATAGATATAGATATATATATATATATAGAGAGAGAGAGAGAGATATATATATATATATATGTATCTATATATATATATAGAGAGATATATATATATATATATCTCTATATATATATATAGATATATATATAGAGATATATATATATATATATATATATATATATATGTATCTATATATATGTGTGTGTGTGTGTGTGGAAGTTCTTATACTTCTATATAGAATATGTGCATTAGTGCATATATATATTCTACATATCGGTTGACCAATTCGATCGGATTCTAAAATATGGTGAAATTGGCTAAATTTTTTACCACACTCATAATTTATTGTAATAAACTCATCCAACGGTCGGTTTTTCCATTTTCTTTGAATTGATAGGGGTTGCTCTTTGGAGTGTATGATATATAAATATAAGTTTATAAGAGTAACTAAGTTTGACCTAGTGGATCGAATTCGAAACGAGAACCAAATTGGCTGAATTTTCTATAACCACCATAAAACATTACAATCTCTCCATTGAGCGGTTGGTTTCTCCGAATTCATTTTCCACTTCATGGTTGCTTTAGAATGAATCTCAACAATTTAAATGTAATGTATAAGTCATACAACTTTAGGAAGAAAATTGGTATAGGCCAATGTGTTTGTAATTAAAATTAATTTTTTTTTATCTCATGTCCACACACATCCATCGATGGAATATTTACAAATGTGATGTGAAAAAATAAACATGTTTCGCGGTCGTCATGCCATCGGTCAACCAAGAAAATATACAAATGACGACGGTTGACCAATTCGATCGGATTCTAAAATATGGTGAAATTGGCTAAATTTTTTACCACACTCATAATTTATTGTAATAATGTCATCCAACGGTCCATTTTTCCATTTTCTTTGAATTGATAGGGGTTGCTCTTTGGAGTGTATGATATATATATATATATATATATATAGATTTATAAGAGTAACTAAATTTGACCTAGTTGATCGAATTCGAAACGAGAATCAAATTAGCTGAATTTTTTACAATCACCATAAAACATTACAATCTCTCAATCGAGCGGTTAATTTCTCTAAATTCATTTTCCACTTCATGGTTGCTTTAAAATGAACCTCAACAATTTAACTGCAATATACAAGTCATACAACTTTAGGAGGCAAATTAATATAGGCCAACATCTTTGTAATTAAAATTGAAATTTTTATCTTATGTCCACGCACATCCATCGATGAAATATTTACAGACGTGATGTGAAAAAATAAGCATGTTTCGCGGTCGTCATGCCATCGGTCAACCAAGAAAACATACAAGTGACAACAGTTGACCAATTCGATCGGATTCGAAAATATGGTGAAATTGGCTAAATTTTTTACCACACTCATAATTTATTGTAATAATGTCATCCAACGGTCCATTTTTCCATTTTCTTTGAATTGATAGGGGTTGCTCTTTGGAGTGTATGATATATAGATATAGGTTTATAAGAGTAACTAAATTTGACCTAATTGATCGAATTCGAAACGAGAATCAAATTAGCTGAATTTTTTACAATCACCATAAAACATTACAATCTTTCAATCGAGCGGTTGATTTCTCTAAATTCATTTTCCACTTCATGGTTGCTTTAGAATGAACCTCAACAATTTAAATGCAATATACAAGTCATACGACTTTAGGAGGCAAATTGATATAGGCCAACATCTTTGCAATTAAAATTGAATTTTTTATCTTATGTCCATGCACATCCATCGATGAAATATTTACAGACATGATGTGAAAAAATAAGCACGTTTCGCGGTCGTCATGCCATCGGTCAACCAAGAAAACATACAAGTAACGGCGGTTGACCAATTCGATCGGCTTCGAAAATATGGTGAAATTGGCTAAATTTTTTACCACACTTATAATTTATTATAATAATCTCATCCAACGGTCGGTTTTTCCATTTTATTTAAGTTGATAGAGGTTTCTCTTTGGAGTGTATGATATATAAATATAAGTTTATAAAAAATATTATCTTTAAAGATTTATTTGTAAATAAAGTCCGCAAGGCCCGCCCCAAAAAAGCCCGCAAGGCTTAGCCCCGCCCGGCCCGAAAAAGCCTGCGAGGCCCGCATTAAATGGATGGGCTTGGATCCTTCAATATACAATAAAGCCCGGCCCGCTACTATTTAAAAATGGAGTAAGGCCCGGCCCGGCCCGTTGATGAGGCCTACTTCCTACAATCAACTGCAACTAGCCGAATCCAACACAGATCGGAACTATGCCTCGATCCTTTAAAGAGAAGAGAAGAGCCTGATGGCTAGCGTCGCTAGATTTGACGGGGAGTCGCTGTCGCTGCTAAATCTCAAAACCCTAGTTTCCGTGCATATATTTTTTTCAATTGTGTATTGAGCTAAAAGTTATATGAAATATCTTTTTATAAACTAGAGAATAATTGAGAGAGAATAGAAATATATGAGGGAGGTAAAAATGTGTGTTTCATTCTCATTGGGTTTAAATCACAAGGACATAACTAATGAGTATTTAAATGCACATCCACACACACACACAATATATATATATATATATATATATATATATTTACAACACTCCCCCCTTGGATGTCCACCAATGAATGATATACGGTGTCGCACGCACTTAATATTGTCTCGTTAATACCTTGTCTACTAACAAAAACTCAATGAGATAAAAACAACCATGGTCTAAGGAGAAAAAAAATACAACATGCACAAGTCCTAGGAAGCATATTTTAGATGCTCTACTTGATCAGAATCTCCCCATGATTGTTGCAAGCTTCAATCATGTATGTGGTAAAATATATTTACAATCTATAGTAAGTTAAATTAAACAATGATAAAGGAATCAGAGCACTATCACGTTATCGATCTTCAACCTCTTACGCCTTTTTCAAAAAAAAAAAAAAAAATCCTACAAAACCTTCAAACCACAAAAGCTTTCATGGCTTGGTGAAAAAATTGAGGTTGGCAACTCACCACCCCTTGAATTCGCCCCTGATCAAGCGTATTGGTCAAAAGTAATAAGGTTGCACAAAATGACTCTTAGATCATCATAGAGTTAGAAGAAGAAAAAAAAATAGAAACTAACGAAGAGCGAAGCATGTTGATAACTTGTTATAACCTAGAGAATAATAGAGCGAGAACAAAGAAAGAATATGAGAAAGATAGAAGTGTGTTTCATTCTCATTAGCCCCATTATATAGGAATTGCGGTTTTACATCACAAAAAC
This sequence comes from Rosa chinensis, assembly GCF_002994745.2. Taxonomy (NCBI): domain Eukaryota; kingdom Viridiplantae; phylum Streptophyta; class Magnoliopsida; order Rosales; family Rosaceae; genus Rosa; species Rosa chinensis. The sequence continues at coordinate 44,990,698 of NC_037094.1, read as the reverse complement.
ATAACTAATGAGTATTTCCGTGTATAACCACATATATATAAGGACCTATATATAATATTTACAATTTATCAAAAAATTTAGTAATATTTAATACAATAAATGGAATGATTGCTCAATATCATTTTGTCTATGCATTAGTGCTTACTCCGTAAGTGAAAAGTCTTGCGTTCGACTCACGGACTAATTGTTGTACATTCTCAATTATAACATTATCAGTTGTTTATTGACATTTGTACTAAAAAAATATGAATCGGATTAGTGGACCAAATATTCGTTAATCATGGGGATACATATTTGAATTTAACTTTCATGATCTGATTGCGTCGGGTTGAATATGTTTTATTACTAAATCAATATGATTTTAGGTCAATCCATTCTAAATCCAGTCCATTGATAGGTCTAACTATTATCATCAATTATATAAAAATCGATGGACTCTTAGTTCATCATATTGAGTCCATCAATTATTCACAATAAGAGGTTATCTTGAGAGATGTTACTACCACACCCTCACGACTCAAAACGGACATCCCATCTTGAGTAGAGTCTCTTTCATAGCCGAGCAAATTGACCCAATTCAGTGAGAACGAAGAACCACCCCGACTGACAATGTTGATAGGAAGGAAGACCGAGTGGTATCCACGGTATTGACCCTCAGGCCCAATCTCACAGAACATTACCAACCAGGCCAATTATACGGACCACTACTCAAACCGACTAGATCCCATCTTGATCTGCTAACTTTAGCTTTTGAACTCGGTTTCAAAGCTTCCCAACCAATAGCTTATACTAACCATGCCTCTAACAAGCTGGCAACTATATTCCCTCACAGATCTCAAAGTATGCTGGCCATGCCCACATCACATCTAGGCCGATTAAAGGAAATATTCCCAAATTGCACAATGACATGCCCTAAATTTAGGACTCCACATCAAGTAAGGTGATGACGTCCTCAAGTTAGACTCCTATAAATAATCATCTCCTTTCATCATTGGTAAGTCAACTTTATCTAACACTAGATCTCTTTCTCTGATCACCTCGTAGCTAACTTAAGCATCAAAGAGTTGTCTATTGGTATATTTCGACCATCTCCGTGAACTTCTCTGTCTTGTAGGTACCAAAGCCAGTCTAGTTGACCTTTCACCAACTACATCAGTTACCTCATGAAACAAGAGATCATCATGGTAAATTAGTTTTTTTCTTCATATAAATTGGTCATTTAACAGTCTTTATAGCTAAAGCTATTACTTTTAGAAAAGCCCTTTCGTCAAGTGTTGATATTTATTAACAACACCATCAACTTCAACATCTATGCACTTTAAGCTGCTAAGAGCAACTCCAACCTATTTGCTGAATGACGGGGTGGAGGTTCAATAGCAAAAAATGGCTGAGGAAACTAACTGTAGTGGATCTGCCAATTCCTATGTGGACATAGGTGAATTTGGCAGATTGGCTTGGTCTGTCAAATTTGGCAATTCTCCCAAATATGTCAAATCCCTTTCTACCCAAATCTGCCAAAAATGGTGTAAGCAAAAGATCTAGTCTTGCAATTAAGCTTGCAACAAGAGTTAGGGAAAGAACATTTCTTCAAGTATTTCTTCAAATCTTATGGGATAATCTAGAAATTTGCAAGAGCTGTAGAAAGTCAAGTGAGTAGAAACTTGACTACTAATTTGAGATGAAGATCTTCATAAATATAGCTTTAGTAAACAAATGAGAGAGTAATCAACAAACCAAACATCAGAGTGAAGGGAGAGATTTCAGCAACTAACATGAGAGGTTATGCTCTAAACGATGGTGTAGACTTGAGAAGTGTGACCTCCACCCTTGATGTAGATGCACATGTCGATAGCGGTGAAGCAATGTCATCTCAGGAGGAGGATGAGCTTGTAGACCTTGAATACGAGGATCTCTGGCCCAAAAAGAGATAAGAAGAGAGAGGCAAAAAAAAAAAAAAAAAACTCTGAAATAGCAAGGGGAAGACAGTTGAAACCCTTGGGGTGAGAGAGGACCCGTGTGGTACTAGCCAAGGTTTTAAGTTTCTCCAAAACTGCCGAAATTTCCGTAAATTTGAAGTACCGAAACGAAATTCATATGCTATATCATTTCCGTCAGGAGTTTCTCGAAATTTTCAGTACATTTCCACGAAATTCTTAATTTCTGAAATATCTACACACAAAAAATATATTAAAAAATTCACACCGAAATTTTGTCCAAAATTTCTTTGAAATTTGTTTGTCATTGACAAAATATGAAATTTTGAATTTTTTTTTCCAATCAAGTTGAAATTGGATACAACAAAACCCTTTTTGCTTTATCTGCTACCAAAGTACTCATACTCCAAGTCTCCAACCACATCATGATTCTATTTGCAATCGTGAGGCAAATTATGGAAATGACAGGGGGAGTGGCAAATCATGGCACTGCAACCAATATAGTAGTGATGATCATACTACTTATCCTGGTGCAAATCGTGAATACAATTCAAGAGCTAGGGATGCACAAGGAAGACGCGATAGCCATTTGTCTCTAAATGAGTTTGAATCACTTTCTTCAAGTCTTCACTCAATGGACATAGGAACTCAATATAGTGATAACCCTAACCCATTCCATTCTCATTATCCTCATCATGAAATGAGTTCTACCTCAGAAAGTACTTAAGAAATTGGATCAAGCTCACAAGGTGGAAGCACATATGGCCTTTTTTATCATTCTTCGTCCCAAATGCCGTATGCTTCATACAATGAAACACCTTATTGGGTAATTCCATAACATCCGATATATGGATTGCATGTGGGAAGAGATCAACACACATACATTACCCATGTGATGAAGTACCAAAATCATTTCCAAAATTCATGTACTTGAGAGCAGTATGCCAGTATTGTATGACACTAAATGGGAGCAGTTCAACCACATGGATCGAACCACATCGTAGTAGCTCTTATTACTAATACTTTATACTGCTTTTCTTGTACTTGTTCATTTTCATTCATGGGGTTTTGGTATTACGTCTCCCCCGTTGTATTTTTCTAATTATTAGTGAAAAGGCGTGATGGCTAAGCCTCCCGCTGGAACCCTCCCATTGGGTTCCAGCCATAAAAAAAAAAAGTAAATCACATTCACATTGTCAATATACAGAACATTTATAATTACATATAGGTAAAAACACTAGTTTAGCAATACTACAGTTTTAGTTAATTACTCGTCTATATTAAATATCACAATTCTATTATTTATGTATAATTTTAGAGATGTTATATTGTAAATAGGTTTATTATAGGTTAGTTTAGTTTATATAAAAGTTTCATTCAAAAATATCATTTTATAAATGCAATTAATGTGATTTCTTTATTTTTAACCGAAATCGAAACTTTCTCCGAAATTTCCTTAAATTTGAAGTATCGAAATCGAAATCAAAACCGAAATTTGAAACCTTGGTACCAGCCAAGGGGAGCTTTGACAGTTCAGTCAGTTTGAGAATAAGAGTGCTTAGGGTTAGTTGAGTTTGAATTAGTTGCTTAACTTACTGATGTGAAATAGAATGGAGTGTATTTATAATGACCATATTAGTTTAGTATGTGTTGGATCACGGTAGATCTGGGGAGGTTAGAATTAAGAAAGAGATATGGGAACGATTTATTGGGTTTCAATGTGAGAGATTGTTGGCTCCAGAATATTAGGATTCTCTTTTGATAATTCAAATTTAGATTCTTGTGCAAAGAGTATCTTTACTTAATATATGCTTGTTATGTGTGTTTTTTTTGTAGTTTAGAACTTCACATCAACACCACATTTCTTTAGAGTTGTGTCTTTAGGTGAATTAATCTCGGCTTTCATACCGAAAAGCACAGTTGCATTGAGCAATTGGATATAAAGTTACAAGCATTGAGCACAGTTGCACAGTTGCATTTGCTTGGAGCTTTTCATCCATTAAATAGAACAACTTCAGTTAGTTAATTGGTGGGAATCTCCTCTTGGTGGTGTTTTATCAGTGTTCACTCCAAATAGAACAGCTCTAGTTACATAATTGGTTGTGTATCAGCATTTTACTTTCTGTGCTTAACTATAAATAGACTGCATGTATATGCAAATTTCTTAAGAAATTGCATCAGTCTTCTTTCTTACTTGTTCAGTTGGATACTCACCATGAAAATGATTTGAGTAGCATCTCACCTACTGTGCCTCTAGCCTCCTAGCTATGCATATACTCTGTTATGGTAACAAAACATGTAAATAGATAGACTTGTAGGTGCTTGTGTGTATTCTATGATAGAATATCCAAATGGATTTAATGAGGCTTGCAATGTTAAGTCACTCAGTAGCATGTCTTGTACTTTAACCCTCATCAGAATATTGATCAAATCTTTCCTGTTTTTTAATTAGGCTTATTTGTCCTTACCGTGTAAATAACATGTCGAAGACACCTCTGTTTCCAGTGAAGAAAGAAGTAACAGTTCCCTCATTTAAGTTGAGTATATAACATCTGCATTTAGAAATCTGAAGACTGTAGACAAGTAAGTTCAGAATTAGAATCAACTTTTACTTTTACTTGTGCTTGTGTTATTTTTTTTTTGGAGTGACTTGTTATAATTCCTCTACAGTTTATCAACTGTAGCTGGAGTCCCATTGTTAGTAACTTTAGTGCATTTCTTTTAACCTTTTATTATAACATTACATGGTTTAGGAAAATGGAGATTTTGCTACTTGGAAAAGAAGCATTGTTTATGGCAGCTACTATCATATAAGCACAGTCATCTTGTGCTCAAGTCTACATGGTGCTTGGAGGAACTTGTGCAGATTTTGGAATGCAAGGAAAGACATGGGCAGATTGTTATACCCATTTTTTACAGAATAGATCCTTCACAGGTACGCCTCCAGAGGGAGAGTTATGCAGCTGTATTTGTTCAACATGAAGAACGTTTCAAGGACAAGGTGCTCAAGTGGAGGGATGCTTTGACAAAAGGATCCAAACTAGCAGGGTTTGATTCACTCAATATCAGGTAACCTTTTAACTTTCTAGTAGTAATGCAAATATCTCAATAATCCGGATATGTCTTCAACTATTAGTTATTTGTTCTTGGTTATTATGCCAGCCTTGAATCTGAATTAGTGGAGTTAGTCATTAAAGATATTGGTTTATATAAGACTAGCTCTATTTACTTCATATCACCGTCCTATTCTATTGGATTCAAACCAGGTACTAAGGATCTTATAGTGGTATGCTAGAAGAGATTTTCCATGTAGGGTGGAAAAAGTGCTTATCTAACTTCCCATCATTCATACATACATAAAGGAAAGGCATCAAAGCATAGGGGAGTGACATCGAAAGTAAAGGCTGTTGTTGATGCAGCTTCTGCTGGCATCTTCATTGTCATCACAAAGTGTGTTTTTCAAGACTTGGTTGATTTCAACATTTTACTAAATTTTGTTAGAAAACTAGTTCTGTTGATGTAATGACTTTGTTGGATATATATATGGATGAATGTATCGGATTTTTACATAAATGAATGTGTTTTGGATGTGATGTCATTTTGAATGTTTATTAGACCATTCAATCAAGCTCAAAATTATTGTCCAATAATTGATCATCACAAAATGCCTGACAAAAACTGTTGTATGAGCCATCTAACTATAATACTATAAGGACTAAAAGAACGAGAAAGTCATTGTCCAGCAAAACAACAAACAACAGTTTTTTGGAGAAATCTATAGTATCAATAATGGATAGACAATGGGATTTGCAAGTCCATATTGTCTGATCAAGCCTTCAGACAACAGCAAGCATATAAGCCCCTGTTGTCTGGCACAGCCTCCAGACAACAGTAAGTTTATAAGCTGCTGTTGTTCTTCGTGGTATTCAGACAATAGACATGATAGTAGCTACTGTTGTACTAAACTTTAACAGACAACAGTAAGTATATAAGCTGCTGTTGTTCTTCGTGGTATTCAGACAACAGACATGATAGTAGCTGCTGTTGTACTAAACTTTATCAGACGACAGTTTTTTGGTATTGTCTGATTATGTATCAAACGACATTGAGATAGACAACAACAATGCCTATAATCAGACGACAGTGTGATTGAAAAATTGGTGTAGTGATGCTAGATGAGAAACCCTAGGAGACACTGAACCTTATTAATGGGCTTGCTGTATCTTCCAAGTTCAGATTTTTCGGAATGAGATAAGATCTCAAAGAGATCAGAGCCCTTGGAGATTTAGCCGCAGTGAGGTTTAGGTGAGATTGTCTTCCGCTGAGTAGACTTAGCGTGTAAGTCACCACAATGTCAGACTCATTTCGGAGTCTTCTAGTCTATATTGAATGGACTCGAATAAGATTGTCTTATTCTGCATTGAGTGTTGGGCCTTAGCACTAGGCTTAGGTTATTCAGAATGTGACGTGGCATTCATCTGTTGGACTGCGTCCATATCCATTGCTGATTGGGCTTAAGCCGGAGCTCATGTCTCTTGGAGGTTGTTCGAGGGTACTTCCCAGATTATCCCGACCTTACTTGGTTCTGGAGTCGTTGTGAGCTTGGCTCATTCCCTTTTGAGGGTAATTTGGTGTTTTCGGAGCCATGAGACGGTCATTCCTAAACCCAGAACGCTAAACATATTAGATTTGTCTAAAAGATCATAACTTTGATTTACTTGTTTTGTATTAACCCTAAATCCAAAGGAATGTACATTCAGTCATAATTTTAGTGGTTTCTTAACTCCTAACCACTCCAACCCATATGATGAAAATTCATATTTGAATTGTCTTGGTTTTTGAGTGAGCAAAGGCGAGCTAGCCAGTGATAGCCAATTTTGAGGAATCGATGGGTTCGAAGGTGAGCAAGACAGTGCTAGTTGGGATCAATGTTTTAAAAGGATAAGGTGTAGCTAAAGCGTTTTTGGGAGAGCTTTAGTAAGGAGTTTGCCTTGAGGGATAAGGCATAAGCCTTTCGTATAAATGACCTATATTTATGCAATTATTATTCTTATATATAAATCATTAAGACTAACCAAAAAAACATTATTAGTCCATCTCAAGCATGATCTTTCTTTGTTATCCCACTAGTACTAGAACTCGATCATTTTGCCTGCACTACACAATTTCAAAACTTATATCAATTTAGACAGAACAACACTTGCTTAATAGAACTTATATTAAGAAAAACTACTTAACAATTAACAGAAAAAGTGCTTAACAAAAATGCATATCTGGCACACCAAACTATCAAAAATACAATACATTTTTATCTTGCTGGTGGTAGTGTAACAGTGGCATTCCACAATGCCATTTAAAATTTTATATCAGCTCTTCACGCATGGAACTCATATTCTAATCTAGAGTGCTACAATATGGAACTAGAGAAGTCAGACCCAATGAAATGCCAAGACACACGGACACAAGTATCTAATTCAATACCTCAACCAAAATAGAATGCAGGAGAGCCAGCAATTCAAAACTTGACAGAACAGGTGCTCAACAATTAATATCAAGAAAAACAAAACAAAGCCCTATCGGCAATCAAAAATTATATCAATTTAAACATTCAAAACTTAACAGAACAAAATAGATTTGAAAAAGAAAGTTTCTTAATAGAAATAGAGGCGCAAGTTTTATAGGAGTCACTGAGAAATAAATTCAAATGCAAACGGGAATAACTAATTACCTTATCCAGATGGTCACATCCCTTGTTGAATGGGAGAGTAAAACTATTAATCTATCATTCCAATTCATAACATGACCCCTTCATTAACAGATACATTTTTAGATCACCAATTCAACTACTAAAAAAAAATCCGAAACGTGATGACTCAACAATTCACCCAAAATACTTAGAATTTTTTTTTTCATTTAATCTAAGTAACAAAACACACCGAGCCCATAAATGTCAATACCGACTCATTCTCTAGAGTCACATATTACATTATAAAGAGTTTACACAATAATTTGAAAACATCAAAGTACTATGTAAACACTCACAAGGAGCATACTACAAACAACAGTAATAATCAAAATAGGTTCTAAACCTAACATTGCTGCAACAACAAGTCACGGTCTCAACCCCGGTTTCCCTGACATGCAGGATTAACCTCTACACGGTTAAATAGTGCACCGGGTTGTAACAACAAACTCGATAACCTTTTTAAGCTTGTATGAGTAACTCAAATAAAATGACTCAATTAATACATGAATAATTTTCTCAACTTAAGAATAAACTAAAGCAACAACATTTAACTCCACAAAATCACCCTTTCAACTCAAGTAAAACAATCACACAATAATCATTTGTTTCAAAACTCGGCATCCTTACCTCTTAAGGATAACACACGTCACTAAAGTAATAAAATCATATAAATTGAAACGCACAATTTAAATATGAAAATCAAGTCCCTCATGGACAATAAAAGAAAGACTACACTTGAGACTCTCTTTTAAAAACACGTATTCATGAGTCGCATGTAACATCGTCGTTACACCCATGAGATACAATGGCAGACAGACTAGAGTTCTAACTAATCGTAACAACTCACTGGCCAAAGGCGTGGTTCCTGATATACTTGCCTCAGTCACTACTATAACACCCAGTCTCCACAGATCAGAAAACATTTAAAAAGGTTCTACATGACTCAAAAATGTTACACCACAACTCAAAGTAATCTTTCAACACAATATAAATCAAAATCTCAGAATATATTGTTTCGCGCAAAGAGTAAAGCCTCAAAACAATATCATGAACAAATCACAAATATTATCCTCACCAAAGTACCACACCACCAAGATATATATTTCACACACACACACACACACACATATAGTCATCCTCTCAGGAATGTCACTAATACCAACTATAGTTCACAATCACAAAACCCAAGAAAATCATTTTTTATAACAAAACTTCATTTTAACTTACTCATGAATGGTAGACCATCAAGTTCAAATAATTCAAATCAAATATTTATTTTCGAATATGATTTCACAATTTAGCAAATAATTCCAAAATAATAATGAAATTTGTTCATAAATAAACCTCGTGAGATTTACTCACCTCAAAATCCCGCTGCATATTCTCTCATAGACGAGATAATGTACAAAACACACTGCGTCACGCATCTAAGTAAAATAAAGTGTCAACATACGGTTTGAATCATGTACTTGAACAAAAAACCGAAGATTTCGTGAATTGATACAAAATTTTCTCCACGACCTCCGAAGGTCTTCGGAACACTTTTAGGATCAATTTGTCAAAATTATACGACGATCCAACGGTCAGATCCTCACAAATCGAAACCCGAATAAACCGAAACTACGTTAAACCTAACATTCTTCAAATGATCACAACATAGCACAATAATATATCAACATATTCGTGTCGATAAGTAGAAGACAACAGAGAAAAAGAAGCTCTAAAAGTGACCGGACGCGCCGCCACATCAACATCAAAACAAAGTTGATCCAACCAGTGAAAATGAAGATCTTGATGAGAGAAATAACTTTCATACCTTGAGCTAAGGTCGATTCAGCCTTGATCAGCCTAGATCATTGCCGAAAGCCAAAAAATTTAAATAAAAAATTGGAGCTCCACCTGTCGAATCGAGTTGCAAGGCTAGTATGGATGTGACGAGTAAGACAAGAGCTTCAAAACCTAGTAAGTTTCGAGCCAAACCACCACTGAAATTAGAAGTTCTAACTAGGGCAGTGCCGTCGTAAGTTTTGGCCCTTGATCCGCCTCATATTACTTGAATATACAGAATCCAGACCATTAAGGAGGACGACAAGGAGGAGGCGAGTCGGTTTGTAGTAGTGGCGTGGCTAAAAGACGTCGGACGACCGCGGAAAAGTTGGGTCTGGTCTAGGGTTTTTGGAGAGAGTTTGGAGGTTTCCGGATTTGGAAATTTTCCAAAAATAAAATTATGAATTTTTTTCCGGAATTTTTCTATTTATAGGAATTACCAAAAATAGAAGGTTTTTCTGCTGACCATAACCTTTTCATATGATCTATGATTTTCTTGTGTCGCATGTCCACGAACTCGTATCAATGTGCTCTACAATTTTTGTGAAGGAACTTTTCACAATAACTTAACAATAAAAAGTTAACCTTTGAGCTCCCAATAACAAAGCATTTCGAGCAATTATTCATCCGACATAATTTCTATTTCACAAGGAAAAATTTTAAGAACAATATATGACATATAGCCTATTCCGAAGTTCAGTGTATCAGGTTTCAAAGAATTAACTTCAGTACATGACGTTACAATCCCGACCTAAAATCGGTGTATGCCGTTATGGCCCCCGTTAGTCAGTGTGATTTTGGTCAAATTTGTAAGGGCAAATCCGTCTCTTCATGGATTAACAAAAAAAATTGCAGAAGAAGAAGGAGAAGGAAGAAGAAGAAAAAGAAAAAGAAGGAGAAGGAAAAGGAAGAAGAAGAAGGAGAAGGAAGGAGAAGGAAGAAGAAGGAGGAGGAGGAAAAAAAAACCAGATTTGGATGTCCAAATCAAACCTTGATATTGGGGAGGGAGGGAGGAAGAAGAAGAAGAAGGAACAAGGAAGAAGGAAGAAGAAGGAGAAGGAGAAGAAAATCATATTTGGGTGTCCAAATCAAAACTTGATATCGGGGAGGGAGGGAGGAAGAAGAAGGAGGAGGAGGAGGAGAAGAAGAACGAAGAATGAAGAAGAATAAGGAGGAGGTGGAGAAAATCAGATTTTGGGTACCCAGATTTGGGTGTCCAAATCAAATTGGGGAGGGAGGGAGGGAGAAGAAGGAAGGAAAATAAGGAAGATGAAGAAGGAGAAAGGTACCCAGATCTGGGTGTCCGTATTAGAGAGAGAGATGAAAACCCAAAATTACCCTTTGAAAATTGAATAATTGCATAGGGTTAACGATGTTATTGACACCATGTACTAAAAGTGGGTCGGGATTGCAACTTCATGTACCAAAGTTAATTCTTTGAAACCAAATACACCGAACTTCGGAACGGCCTATATGTCATGTAGCATTCTTAAAATTTTTCCATTTCACAATTAATATACGAACAAGGCATAAGAATAATAATTTGTACCAGCTGGGACTTTAATAATCTCAAGAAAATTACAAGAAATTAATATGAAAATCCAGATCATTACATATAAAGGGAGCATTGAATTCACAAACATAAAGGGTTGGATTTACTTATAACTGATTTTTTCTCAAAGATGGAAATAAATAATCAGGGCTATCAATGGGTTGGGTTCATGTCGTATCAAGGTATTAAACGTATCACAGTTGACAAACCCAAACTCAATCCATTTAATAATCGTGTAAAAAAAAAAACAAACACAAACCCAACTCATTTAAAAATCTTGTCAAGAATACAAACTCAGACCCAATCTATTTATTAAATGAGTGACCTGTGATGACCCACCTAACCTGTTCAATAAACAGGTCATGTCAGGTTTGCGTTCGCTAATCCATTTAAACCATATGAAGGGGTCACAACTTGACCCATTTAAGACATTTACTTGAAAAATATGCATGAAGGCATTGAAATAATAGTACATATCTTCACCATTTAACTCATCTAAGACGTTAAACCTCTAAATATTTAAAATATTACTTATTTTTAATGGGTCTTGTATATAAATTACATATAACTGGACTCGATCTTATAAACAGGTTACATGGGTTCATATCGTATTAGCGGGTTGACATACCAATGACCCATTTTTTAATCGCCTCAACCCGCTTTATTTCATGTGGATTTTGAGTCATGTTGTTGGATTGTGTTTGAATTGACAGCTCTGTTAACAACATAGTTTGAAATGAAAAATGCAATATAGAGAAACTTGTAAAAGTAAAATGAAATTAGAATTGGTCAACTCATTTCATTTCATAGCCTCTTTATATAGGGATAGAATTATAATGGAAACATCGATTAACATCAATTACAGTAATAATAGTAAATGTTGATTGTGATGTGATTGCAATTCCTTGATTCCCTTTTTCGTCAATTCTTTGACGAAGGCACATAATGTGCTTTTCCTTTAACACTCCCCCTTGTGCCAAGTCAAAGAAGAAATTGTGCATGAGTTATTGCCTCACTAAAAACGTTGCTCAGTAACAATAAAAACCCTATAGGACAAAAAATACACCTTGGTTGAAGGAAAAGAGCACAACGCACCTTTCACATTTGAGGATGACATGTGTGTGTTAGACTCCCCCTGACGTCTACACCTCCCCTGATCCTTACATTAATCAAGGGAGCTTGGAAAGTCTTTGCATTCCTATGTTTTTGACATGTTTCTCAAATGTGGCCTCAGGCAATGATTTGGTGAACAAATCTGCCACATTCTCCTCAGACCTTACTTGATTTACTTGAATCTTGAGGAGAGACTATTGTTGCTGATTGTAGAAAAACTTTGGCGATATGTGTTTTGTATTATCACCCTTGATATAACCTAGCTTCATCTGTTCGATGCAAGCTGCATTATCTTCGTAAATGCAAGTAGACACTTTAGTGGAAGAACTCAAACCACTAGTCTTTCGAATATGTGTAATGATAGCTCTTAACCATATACACTCACGAACAGCCTCATGTAGGGCAATGATCTCTGAGTGGTTCGAGGAGGTAGCCACAAGGGTTTGCTTGGTTGATCTCCAAGATATCGTTGTGTTCCCAATGGTAAATACATAACCAGCTTGGGAACGACCTTTATGTGGGTCAGAGAGGTACTCAGCATCAGCAAAACCAACCAAACCGTCATTTTGGCGTTTCGGTGTAGTGAGTGGCGCTTTCGCCTTCAACATTTCATTTAGGGATTGCAGTTCCATCTACGGTCCCTCTTGTCTCTCTGTAGGGAAAGAACAATCCTAAGTCAATGGTTCCTTTTAGGTATCGGAAAATGTTCTTGATACCATTCCGGTGACGCTACGTTGGCACTGAGCTAAATCTAGCTAACAAGTTCACTGATAATGCAATGTATGGTCGAGTACATTGGGCTAAGTACAATAATGCGCCTATTGCACTTAGATAGGGAATTTAAGCTCCCAATACCTCTTCGTCATCTTCCTTTAGACTAAATGGATCTTTCTTTGCATCCAAACTTCAACTGATCATGAGAGTGCTAGTAGGATACGTTTTGTCCATGTTAAATCGCCTGAGCATCTTTTGGACATACGCAGACTGGTGGATTAGTATTCCACAAACTCGGTGATCTAGTTCAAGGCCTAGACATAATCGAGTTTTCCCAAGATCCTTCGCGGTTTCTCTTATTTCATCAAGAGTACCTATTATATGTTCATATCATCGACATATATAGCTCCAATTGCAAATCCGGAACTTGTTTTCTTTATGAATACACAGGGCATAATTCATCGTTCTTATATCCCTTTCTAATCAAGTAGTCACTTAGACGGGTATACCACATTCGCCCAGATTGTTTCAGTCCGTAAAGTGAGTGTTTCAACCTAATTGCAAACGCACTCCGTGGTTTAGAGTCACTTGACTTGGGTAATGTAAGGCCATCAAACACTTTCATATATACCTCTAAATCTAGATCCTCATAGAGATATGCAATAACCACATCCATGAGCTGCATTTCCAGTCCTTCGGAAACTACCAAGCTAACTAAGTATCGGAACATTATAACGTCCATTACGGGAGAGTATGTCTCCTCATAGTCAATTCTAGGGTGTTGTGAGAAATCTTGTGCCACAAGGTGAGCCTTGTACCTTAGGACTTCATTCTTCTCATTACACATTCTGACAAAGACCCATTTATGTCCTATAGGCTTTACACTTGGGGGGGTTAGCACAACCGGACCAAATACCTGTCTCTTTGCCAGAAAATCTAATTTTGCCTGGATTACTTCTTTCCATTAAGGCCAATCTGCTCTCTGTTGACATTCTGCAACAGAGCGTGGTTCAATATCATTGTGCTCTATGATTGCTTGAGCAACAGTGTATGCAAGTATATCATCAATGTGTATGGAAGATCTTTCCATCAACTCATACGCACTCTCATAATCCATTGAGATTTCTTTATTCTCTGGAATCATTTTAAACATCGGAGCATCCTCCAGTATTGATTCATGGACATAACTATAATCAGAGACAATCTCACGAGAGGGATTCTCTACATTGATGATTAATGGATTAGTTTGTACCTTTCTGATGCGCCCTTAGCAAGCGCATAATTTAACCCTGAAAATATCGTTAGTAGTATAAGTAAGTAGGGATCGTTCTATTCCGGGGATTGAGGGTACACCTGTCATTGTCAAACAATTAAACAATTAAAATTAAAACAAAGTATAATATTCACAAATATATTCACAAGTATAAACATTATTTACGAAAAAGGGGGGATTTTGTTTTTGATTTTCGAAAATTAACCTAAGTAAAGAAAACAAATAAAATGCAAAAACATAAAAACACAAATGGAATGAGAGAACAAAGATCAAAACCGAAACTTATGATTAAAATTGATTCAAACCCTAATATTGTTCATCTAAGTCATGAGAAAGGAGTCGATCATGTGAAACGTTCGAAAGCAAACAATTTCCCATATTTTACTTTTCAATGCTAATTAACCTAAGCGAAAGCACCTAGATTAATCCTATCAAACATGCAATCAAACCCTAGAAAGCTAGTCAATCATGTCATGTTTAACGCATTACACATAGAGAAAGACTATCAACTCAAGTGTACAACTTAGTATGGAAAAGTCCACCTAATTGCAATCCTCGTTAATTAAATTCGATCTTTGTACAAAACCTTTACTACTCTGATTCAAGTTTACACAAAACGAAAAGTCGATTTCATGTTCTTAAACCTAGCACCAATTATATCGAAACCCTAAGTGTTTGCAACCACATAAGATTAAAATACAAAAGTTATCTATAACGCAAATTTAATTAAACAAACCCACATATGCAACTCTCGAAGAACAATAATATGAATCTGAAAATTCTCAATTAATCATAAAAATTCCAGAAATTAATATTTGTTCAAACACATATGTCAACTAGTTCATAACCAACGAAATTCAAAGCAAAGGTTACAAAGGAGAATCGGATTACACCGTGGATGGAGATGAGATGAACGAATTGAGGATATGGTCTCTTGAATCTCGAAAGCAAGCTTCAAGAATGGTGGTGGATGATGATGCTCACGGCAATTCTTCTTCTCCCTTGGCCTTGCTTGAACTCGTGGAGATGACTAGAGGATGGAGAAAGGAGAGGAAAACCTCACGGCAACAAGAGCAAAATTTCTGATTTTTCTAAAGTGTAAAACGTAAAAAGAGAGGAGGACCCTTTGACGTTGAGAAAGGGAGAGTTTATATAGGGGACGGCCTCCTTTGTTCTCCAAGCCGTGTAAACCCTATGGAATTAATTTGAAAATTCCACATAATTTCCTCCAATAATATCTTGCCAAATAAGCCCTATGAGGTGGTCCAACCAATCACAAAATTCCATTTAATTCCCTAATAATCTTGGCCGAAATACCTTGAGATAATTTCTGATTTTTCTTGTTTCAATTCGGCCAAACTTCCTTTAGGGATTTAAGGAATGAACCTAGACACCTTTTTAGCTTTTCTTGGTCTCCACCTTTTTCTCTTTCCTTTTATTTCTCCCTTAAATCTTTCTTGGCGTCAATCACCCTAGGGTTTCTTGATTTTCACGTTGATTACCTCTTTATCTCTCTCCCTTGACACGGCAAACACATAAAATTACTCCTCCAAGAATATTTCTTTCCATAAAAATCTCCCAAGAAAATCTCCAAGACATATCCTTCCTTGCATGGCGTCAATCATCTTTATCTTGATTGATTTTGACGCCACTCCTTGTTTCTCTCTTCATTCTTCACGGCAAAACCTTCTAGGGTAAGTCTCCAAGTATATTTCTTCCCATAAAAATAGCCCTAGAAAATCTCAACCGAAATCTTCTTTTAATTTCTGATTTTCACGCCAACTTCCTTGTTTATCTCTTAGGATTTTACGGCAATGGCTTCCTAGGGTTTCATCCATTGCGTCACAACCCTAATTCCATGGGCTTTGTGGGCTTTTAATTCAATTGCCGAAAATCCAATAAGTCTTGAAAGTTCTTGGGCCTCCATGCGCCATCTTTATGCCATGCCATCATCTTGGGTCTTCAAGAAGCTTCTCTCATGCCATGTCACTTCATTAATTCGAACTCCACTCTTGGTTGGCTCAAGAGTCTTGTTTTGGCAAGCTTTCCTTTCTGGACAGGGTTTCCTGGTTGGACCAGGAAAGCTTCATTTCTTCATTTCTGCTCATTTGTGCTTCCCTTTGTACTTCACCTTGTCTCCCTCCAACGTTGGCTAGCTTTTCTTTCCATTTGTGAGCTCATTTCAGCTCATTTGTGACAAGGACCTGAAAATAGAAACTGTTAGTGAAAAATAGAAACTTCCCTAAAATGAAAAATGGCAACTTTCCTAAACTGAAAATGGGAAACTTTCTAAAAATGAAAAATAGAAACTACAAAAATGGAAACTTTCTACAAATAGGAACTTTCCCAATCGAAGAATGGAAACTTTCCTAACCAGAGTTTTATTAAGGAAATAATGCAGAAAATGTAGGGAAATACAGTTAAAACGTCGCATTAAAATGCTCCTATCACTTACACGCCCTCTTCTTCCTTGGGTGAGTGTCAATCGAACCAAGTGGCCTCCCCCTCTTCCTTTGGGGAGCCATGGCCTCAACCACACCTCTACTAAGTGTGGTTGCAACGCCTCTGTCTGCTGCACCGTGCCCCTTGTTGGGGACTTCTAACCTTGCAGGCACATTTGCAGCTGGTATATGTGATCTCATCACTTTTGCGATATCAGTAAACGCATCAGGCATTGAATCTGCTACGTTCTGAAGATCGATTATTCTTTTCACTTTACTTTCACTTTGTGAAGTGCGGGGATCAAAATAAGACGGAGTGGGAACAAACCACGAATTCCTGTCATTCCCTTGGAAAATCCTTTTTCTTATCTCCCCCTAACGACGGGAAGATTGTCTCATCAAAGTGACAATCCGCAAATCTAGCGGTAAAGAGATCGCCTGTCAAGGGTTCCAAGTAGCGGATAATTGTTGGGGATTCGTATCCAACGTAAATACCTAATCGTCTCTGAGGACCCATTTTTGTGCGCTGTGGGGGCGCAATAGGGACATATACTATGCAACCAAATATGCGTAAGTGTGAAATGTCAGGCTCATATCCAGTTACCTACTGGTATGCAGAAAATGGTTGGCTAGAAGTGGGTCTGAAATGAATAAGTAAAGCTGCGTGCAATATTGCATAACCCCATGTAGATATAGGCAGGTTGGTGCGCATAACCAGTGCCATAGCCACCATCTGTAGCCTTTTGATGGTGGCTTCTGTGAGACCATTTTGTGTATGCACATGGGGTACAGGATGCTCTACATCGATCTCAATAGACATGAAATAATCATCAAATGCTTTTGATGTAAACTCTCCAGCGTAATCAAGCCTTATATATTTGATAGGGTGATCAAGGTGGTGAGCCCTTAAATGTATAATCTGTGTTAGGAGTTTTGCAAATGCAGGATTTCTTGTGGACAATAATGCGACATGTGACCAGCGTGTTGAAGCATCCACCAGAACCATAAAGTACTTGAATGGTCTGCATTCTGGATAGATAGGTCCACATATATCTCCTTGTATCCTTTGTAAGAATGGAATGTTTTGTTTTGTGTCTTTAGCTAAGGAAGGTCTCGATCCTATTTTTCAAAAGAGCAGGCTTTGCAAAACGAGTGATGTGCCTTTGAAATAGTCAATGAGGCATAATGGGAGGGAGTTAATGCTTCTGGTACTTCAGAAGGCAATGACTGCATTTGAGCAGTACTAGGATCGACACTTTGCAATGTGGCGGATTTTTGTCCCATTTTATTTTTTCACTCAAAAGAAGGGATGTTCATGCGAGTTCTTTAAACTACGGATCATCATGTCACGACCGGGATGCCCTAGGCGGTCATGCCAAAGCCTGTATGAGTCAGTGTCCCACATTTCATTGTTGGTGACAACATATGATTCAATGATCTAAATAGTAGTGAGGTACAGTCCACTAGATTGACTAATAAGTTTCTCTAAAATGCGTTTCCTTCCACATTCATTAGAGGTAATATAAAGGTATTCAGTTCCATTCTCACAGTGTGTTTCTACATGATAACCATTGGCACGAATATCTTTGAAAACATAACAAGGTTCGATTAGCTCTTGGTGAGTATTTCTATTTGGGTAGAATTAATCACAATTTTTTCATTCTAATAATTTTTTTCTTTTTCTAGATGTATTGCTTTACATCTTTATAGTGCTATTTCGAACCATGTAATTATGTGTAGTAAATAAATTCGAATAAATTCAATGCTTTAGAATAAAATTTGAAATTTATTCATAAGCCAACGATAATCTAATCAAGGTCTTGTTCCGAAATCTAATTCATCAAACTATTATTGAAAATAAACTTTAAGACGAAGTAATAGTCTAATTAAAAATGAGGCATTATGCCTTCACAACTATCTTTGGAAAATAATATAAATAAAGCAGATCAGTCAAGATTGAGAGCATCCATTGACTGAGCAAGTTCCTCGTTGCCATTGAAGTCTGCAATTGTGAGGTTGACGTCTGGGTCATGGCCTCCTTCTTCCATATAGTGAGCCTCTTGTTCTTTAGACTCCCTATACCTCTTGTAATTGGCTGCTACTCTGTTGCTTGCTTGGCAGTTCTTGTACCAATGCCCAATGACTCCACACTTATAGCATGGTTCATTGTCAACTCTTTCCTTTTTGAAAGAAGGATTCTTAGGTGCCTTTTGCACCTTGTTTCCATGACCCCCACGTCCCTTTCCACGTGGTGCATTGTTGCCACATGGGTAGGGATCAGCACGTCCAACCCCCTTTGCATTGGGGTTCTTTTCACCTTTCATTTTTCCATAATTAGCCTCAAAAATTTTCTTTGTCTCGATGGGCCTGACATTGTTGTTCAAGAGAACCTCATTATGACTCTTAGCCACTTGCAGTAGGCTGATAAGCTTATTGAAGGTTGTGATTCTTTTGTTGTCATACTCTAGCATATACTGGTTCACTAGTATAAGTGCTGAAGTGGGAAAAGTGGAAAGAGTTTTCTGGATCAAATCATCTTTTGTGAGTTCCTTTCCACAGAAATTGAGACGTGCCTTTAGGCGCAACATGTCCTTGTTGAAGTCATTGACCCTTTTGTAGTCAAGCAAGCGGATTTCATTCCACTGAACGGTTAGTTCTGGGAGCAAAGTATCATGAATGTTCCCAAAACATCCCTTAAGGGCATCCCACAGTTCTTTGGGTGTCTTCAACTAAAGGTACTCCTAGCGTAGGCTAGGATCAATATGTTGGCTCAGAAAAATTAAGGCATTTGCTTTCACCTTATTAGATGGTTCATCATCTTTGGGGTCGGTAATGGTGTCAATGTAGTCTTTTGCCACAAAGGCAGTCTCCACATCAGAAACCCAACGATGGTACTCAAGTCTTTCTGAGTCCAAGATGTCAAATTCAGGTCGAGTTGGATCAGCCATCTACATAAACAAGAGGGAAGATATAAATTACGCAGTCATAAAGATATCCACGTGAGTTATTTTCCAAAAATATGAATTAGATTTCAAGACCAAGATTCGTAATGGTCACACATTTTTATTCGATGCTATGTGAAAATGCTTTTATCACTGTAAGTGTGTATGTATAATGCACATGAATTTTCATTATCATGGCAAAACGGAACTTATATGTTGCATTCTAAAAATAACCATAGCACATGTAATAATAAATAAAACATAGCATATATAAAAATAAAGTACATGGCATGCTCAAAATTCACAAATATACACCAAAATATATGTTACACATAATAATAGAAGTAACACATCATGCGTAAAATAAAATATAAACAATAGCATAATATAAAGGCATGCTTAGGAATAATTATATAAGCGTAAATAAAATTCACAAAACATGCTCACTATTGCATAAATAATATATAACAAAATATATATGGCATGTTCAAAATAAAGTATAAACCATAGCATAATTAAAACATGCTTAAACATAATTATGTAAAACATAAATAACAAGACATGCTTAAAAGGATCAAAATTATCTAACTAAACATGCTCAAAAATTCTAATTATAAATAATTAACCATAGTATGAAAATAAAATAAAAGAGAACATACTTGGTTTCGAGAAAATAAAACAATCCTAGCGCACGCACGTGTTGATGCATGCGTGCATAGCGATGTTTTTGGCCTTGAGAAAAACTGGGCCGCTTCCTCTCTCTTTTCAGCAGTGGGCCTTGTTCTTCTTTTTTCTTTTCTTTTCTTTGGCCCTTTTTTTTTCTTAGGGCCGACTCTTTGCTTTGGGCCAGGTCACTCCCCTTTTTTTTCCCTTTTTTTTCTTCTTCTCCGTGTCTTCTTCTTCCTTCTGGGTTCCTTCTTCTATTTTTTCTCTTTCTATCCTTTTTTTTTTTTTTTTTTTTTTTTTCAGGCTACTGCTGTTGGGCGAGGGGGGGGGGGGGGGGGGGGGCATTGATATAGAAGGATCTGGCTATTTGGTGGCGGCGGTGGGATCTGCGGAACAGGCATAGGGCAAGACCGTGCAGGGCAGAGAGGTGATGTGTCGCGTGGGGTTGGAGGCGTGCACAAGGCAAGGCCTTGCAGACTGTGGCGCGCGGAGGGAGGGCCGAGGGTGGAGGCTGTTGCATGGGAAATTTTTGTTGTTTTTTTTTTGGTGGCGGTAGAGAAGGAAAAAGAAGTTTTTCTTCTTCTAGGGTTTTGGTTTTTTTTTTTTCTTTTTTTTTCTTGGCTATTTGCTCTAAGCGTGCTGATAACGTATAAAAGTAAAATGGAATTGAAATTGGTCTACTCATTTCATTTCATAGCCCCTTTATATAGGGATAGAATTACAATTGAAACATCGATTAACATCAATTACAATAATGATAGTAAATGCTGATTGTGATGCGATTGCAATTCCTTGATTCCCTCTTTTGTCAGTTTCTTTGATGAAGGCATATAATGTGTTTTTCCTTTAACAAAACTAGGCTTTTTTGTACATATGAATTTAAAAGGTAACATAATTTAGCATAAAACCAAAAGCGGACCAAAATTAAAAATAAATAAATTAAAATTTTTAATAGAATGCATGTAGACAACTCGTCAAACATTTCTATTGTGGGGTATCCATGACCCAGATATTGCAATAACTCACTTTAATTACCATTTATATAAAATCCCGGCCCTTTTCTTCAATACTTGGACAAGACCTCCTGAGTCTTCTGAAACTCAATGAATAATGGCCAATTCTCAAGTAAAGTTAATTTCCGTTTTAATTCATACAAATTATACCAACCTAACAATGATTTGCTGTTATTAATGCCTGCATAAGCCCTCATTAAATTTCACATCCCAGGCACGCCAATAGAATATATCTGGCGCATTTAAAGAGTAGATAAAGTTTTCAAATCAGGACATGACTCTTGAAAAATTTGATTTGGGTACCCCTTTGCCAGCTCTATATATAGCGAACCTAGTAGTCCATTCCTCTCCACTACCAAAAAACATATCTCTTTCTTTATACCCTTTTTGGATCCCTAGCTACTGACCTTTTCCTTTGCTAGCTAGTCAACCATGCTAGAAGGAAGATGAGACTGCACTACATTACAAATGAGAGTTCCCGATGAACGACATTTAGAAAAGGAAAGAAGGGCCTTCTGAAGAAGGTGGGAGAGATAACCAGTCTCTGTGACATCCAGGCTGCGGTGATCATCTACAACCTCTTTGATGTCGAGCCAGATGTGTTCCCAAGTCATCTTGAAGTCCACGAACTGCTAACAAAGTTTGGAGATATGCCGCAGATGGATAAGACAAGAAAGATGGTCGACCTGGAGACCTTCTTACGACAGCGAATTGACAAAGTCTGGGGGCAGGTCAAAAAGCAAAAAAGAGACAACCGAGAAAAGGAGATCACTCAAGTCATGTTTGGTTGTTTGAAGGGGAGAACTCTCTTTGACCTAGAAATGAAAGATCTGCTAGACCTCAATTTTATCATCCAACTTAACCTTAGGGAGGTTGAAATCAAGCAGCTGGCTGCCGATAAGCAAAAGCATGAGGAAAACCAGGAGAACCAGCTCAAGCAGGTGCAAGCTGACCCAATTGCGGTTGAACTCGGCCTAACGACCAAGAGTGCCTTTGGGGAGGAAACCAGCAAAGGTGTGGAGCAATAACAACACCACTAAGGCCGCGATGGAGGCACAAATAATGGAGCAGATGCAATACCAGATGATGTAAGGTGCAGCTCAGAGGCAACACCAACAACAGTTGTTCCAGCATCAACCCTGGTTCGTGGACATCATGAACCCGCCACTGCCACAAATGATGGACTTCCTGCACCCACTAACCCCGCTTCCGCCAAGAGGGTTCAGAGACTACAGCAGTGACAATGCTACATGGCCAAACAATTCTTCATTCCGTTTCCCTTGAACAATCTATGGTTTGAGTTTCTTTTGGTGTATTTCTTTTAATTCCGGATAATTTTCTTTTAGTTTGATTTTCTTGCATGGAATTTGGGTTGTTTAATTATTGCAGACCACAGTTTGTTTGGGTTTATTTTCTGATTTTTTTTTTTTGATTGCTTATTTTTGTGAATTGGAACTGGTTTGCTTAATTATTATTGGTTTGGTTTTTTTCTTTGGACAATCATTGGTTTTGGTTATGTATTTCATAATTGTTGGTGTTTATTTTGTGATGTGGTTTAATATTGGTTAATTATGTATAAAATATATTTTTAATGTTTTTGTCCTAGTATTGCTCAAACACGAGAGTCATCTTAATGAAGTCATCCTAAATAAATGAAACAAAAACCTAACTTGATTGCACTTATAAAGAGAGATTCCAAATGCAGTCCTAATAAATCTGATAGCTTACATTAAAGCTTTTCAAGGACTAAAAGCTTCTCTAAAATGTCCTCAGCCTAATTATGCAACAACACAAAATCTTTTTTTTTTTTTTGAATCAGTTAGAGGAGACTCAAATGTAATGGTTCCAAAGTCATTGTCAATAATGTCATGTCGCATTATGGTAAATATGGCTCAGACTCACATCATTAAGGGTATCCACAATAACATGGCAAGAGGAAAAAAGAGATCTAAGAGGATGGAGGGAACCAAATTAGTCTGTTGTCTCATTTTCAGCATATTTCTTTCAACTTTGACAACTTTTCACAAGTTTGGATGAACTCATATTAAACTACTTTACAAAATAAACACCAACAATTATGAAATACATTACCAAAACTAATAACTGTAAAAAAAAAAAAAAAAACCAAACCAATAATAATTAAGCAAACCAGTTCCAATTCACAAAAATAAGCAATAAAAAAAAAAAAAAAACCCCAAACAAATTTTGGTTCGCAATAATTAAGCAACCCAAATTCCATGAAAACCAAACCAAAAGAAAATTAATCGGAATTAAAAGAAATTAACCAAAAGAAACTCAAACAATAGATTGTTTAAGGGAAACAGAATGAAGAATTGTTTGACTATGTAGCATTGTCACTCATCCAAACTACTCTTATGTTCACATTGCAACACAAACTGTTGTTTATATCAAAAATAAAACAATATGAGATGACCGGGCCACCACCTGATCGAGGCAAGGTGTGTGGAATCAGGTGCCGGCCGACGTTTCTGGTGGTGGTCCGGCGATAGAGGCGGAGTTGTAAAGGGGCAAAATAGGAATTTCGATAGAGAAAAATAATTAAGAAGAGAGGTGAAAGTTTTCTCTTTTATATCTCCACAATAAAAAGTGGGGGCAGTAAGAAAAATAGTGAGTAGAGCCCGGAGAATAGCAGCGATGGATTTCTCTCCACTCTCCGAGGCCTTGGCCTCCAAATCGTATGAAAGAATCGCCGATATCTGCGACGAAATCATGCTTCAGGTTCGATTTCGCTTTCGCTTTCAAACCCTAAATCATCCCGCAGTTTTTTTTTTTTTTTTTGCTTGGATTCTCGTTCTGAGGTCAATCTCTGATCATACAGGTCGCGGCGGAGGGCGTCTCTTTCCAGGAAGACTGGCCCTACGCCATTCATCTTCTCGGTCACATTTACGCCGGCGATATGTATGTTCTTTCAATCACTTTGTAATTTCAGAGATTACAGTTTTGAGCTCTCGAACCCTAGACCTGTGTGTTGTAAACGGATTCTGAAGAATTAGAAGGCTTTGGACCCCTTTGTTGTAATTTTCCTTTAATTTTTAGCGGCCAAATAATGCTTTGCTGTTTTGTTTTTTTCTAATTGCATGTTGCTTTGCAATGTTTCGGTTTGGAATTAGTGTTGCTTTGCCAGTTTCTGCTGTTCTGTATTGCTGGATTTCGTGTTATTTAGAATTTTGATTGTGGGTGGTGTGATAATGCAGTAACAGTATGAGGTTTCTTTGGAAGTCGATGCCTTCTGCGGTCAAGGAGAACCAGCAGGAAGTGCAGGCTGCTTGGAAAATTGGTCAGAAGCTCTGGGTGCGGGACTATGGGGGCGTGTATGAAGCTATTCGTGGATTTGATTGGAGTCAGGAAGCTCAAGGTCTTGTTGCGGCCTTTTCAGGCAAGTTTCTCGAGATCACAACCTGTGTTACTTGTTTTCTACATGTATCATAATCGTAGTTTCAGCATTATTTGTATAATGATTCATAACAGTAGCATGATAATGATTTATACTCCAAGGATTATTGAAGAATTGACTCTTGTACTGATGATATCTGAATTTCACTTGACATTGGACATAAGCTTTTTCTATATAGTTTGTAATGCTTTGAATTAGTTTGCTTTTTTTTTTTTTGCTCTCTCCTCCTTTGCGGGAGTTGAGAAAGTTTGTTATGATCAATGATTCAATGATAAACTTTTGAGACATTGGAGTTGTCAGCGCTTTTCACTTCTTTGCCAGCTCAACCTCTGCTACTGAAGAAGTAATAATGGTTTTTTTTTTTTTTCCTTCGCCTGCCCTTTTCAGCTGCTATTTTGTGAATTAGGAAGCGCCACTTTTATGTTGATTATGATTTTAAGGATATGGTTTGAGTAGGCAGCATCTCCACATCATTTGTTCTTATTATTTATCTTGGAACTTGAAAGTACTCTAGAAAATCTGGGGCTAAAGTGGGTTTACGAAGTCACCTATACATATAACCTTGTAGTTGTAGCCTTATGTGTGATGCACGTATTTCTCTTAAAGCTCTTAAAGCAATAAGGCCAACCTGTGTTGATAAATATCAAAACTTTCACACCTCTAGAAAAGACCCCCCCATCTATCGTGCAATAAATTTATATATTCTTGGGTCTATTTCTTCAAACAAATTCAAATATGTACTAAGCTGTTGTATTTTGAAGCAAACTTGAGAAAAAACGGATAGGCTGGCTTTCTATTATTACTATTTTTTTTTTTTTTTTTGAATTTCAAGTAGAAAGGTCAGGTTATCAAATCATCAGTGGATTTTGATTGTAAGGCCATTAGACAGGAGTAACTTTGAATGACTTATTTACAACTGCCATGTCGAGATGGGGAACTCTAATTCAAAATAAAGTCTATTCATTTTCACTGGAATTTGTGTGGATTTTTTTTTACCTGTATGGGTTGATGATGAATTTCTTCCCCATCTCGAAGTTGACACAAGGAGGTGGTGACTTATTTTCTTTTCTTGGTGAATCTCTTGCAACTCACTACCCATAAAATCTCTTCTGTTTTGGTAACCCTTTCTCTGGCTAGTAGAGAAGTATTCAAGTATAGTTATGCCTTGTCAAGGGCATTATGAGTCTTTGGCAAGGGCAATTATGATGCCATGACACGCAACCAAAAGAAGGAAAAAAATCAAGAAAGTAATACTCAAACTAGACTTGAATTCAGTTTGTGTAATGCTCCACAGCTATTTAGCCTTTTTAACTTTCTTATTAAGATGTTGATTTTTGGGGTAACATTGTGTTGGACTATGGTGACCTAAGATATTGATCATTTTGTGTGACTCCATGGGCTACAGAGTATGCCTTTTTTGTATGTGAGAAACAATATTATGGATTGTAGTCCCTCATATCTTTGGCAAGGGCATTAGAAGACTGTTGGAGAGTTGATGTGTGTGTTGTTTGGACCCTTGTTGAATTGGATATTAGATCAGAAGCTTTCTTGTTTTTGCTGGAGAGAATTTATGGAGAATGAAGCCTTATTTGGATGCAGGAGTTTGGAGATGAATGATTTGAGGTCATAATGAGATGAGAATTGAGTGCTCTTCTTGAATTTATGCTGACCTTAGGACATCAACCTATATAACATGTTTCTAGTGTTAATATGGTGACGCACTGGTCATAAATGTGTCTTTTGAATTCTATTCTCTTTTCTTTGAACTTACAATTGCAAGATTATTGTTCATATGATTATGATGCAAATGGAAGTGTGTTTTAGATTTGTTTGTGTGATTTTTTCTCTAAAGAATAATCTGTGGAACTCATGGGCACACGTGACTGGAATGTTATTTCACACCCTTTTCTTTATTTTCTTTTACATTGGAATATTTTCTTCCCCTGAGAGAGTAGGTGTTCTGTGAAGAGTTCATTATGGTTTATGGCAATGCCAAAATTTGAGAATATTTAGCTGCATCTGAAGATTTGCATAAGAAGTAAAAGTACAAACAACATTTCACCTCTTAATATTTGTTGTTGCTACAGATGAATACATCAGCATGTTTAGTGGTGTCATGGGATGATGCTTTAGCTGATCAAATTATCAGAGTCACGATAGAGGGTTTTGTCTTTGGTCCTTTTTTTTTCTCATGAATGATAAATGACACACTTGGTCACAAGTACTTTTCAATTTTCATTCTGGACAATATTGTCAGACTCTCAATCTATTATATCATGCTTACAAGTTCTTTAGGGTCAACTTGCATAATCAAGTCCTGAATCTCTGCTGTTAAGTTCTATGGGGTTGACTTGCATAATGCAATCCTGAATGCCTGGTTGAATTTAGAACAAATAACAAAATCTGTATGGTCTTCTAATTATTCATGTAATTCCTGCATATCAATTTCTGAAGTTGTGTATATGGTAACTTGTAGTGCGCTAGTTCTTATGTTATGCAGTTCATGTCATCATTATACTTCTTCTGAACTTCTTGCAGATCTTTACACCAAGAAGATGTTTCAGCTGCTGCAGTCTGCTTATTCTACAATATGCATCCAAGATACAGCTCTCTTTTTGGGCATGAATGAGGATGATTCCAGAAATTGTAAGCTTCTTCTTCTTTTCTTCTTCTTCTTTTTTTTTTTTTTTTTTTCCAAATATGTCTGTTACCAAATTGCTCTGGGTTAAGCTTGAAAGAAGAAAAACATCAACATCTAAAAAGATAATAATATTGTTAGACTTTGGTTATCTATGGGAAACAATTCATGACATTTCTTTGAAGCTATGAGACTTTGATATTCAGAGTCTATTTGCCCTAATGTCCTAAGCAAGCTATTGATCAGAGGCAGTTGTAGAGTTGGCTCTAGTCAGTTGTGTACCCAGGTTGTAATATTATTGTGGGTAATATTATAAATGCCTATTTTTGGTGGGTTTGGTTGCTCTCTTGTCATTTATACAAGTCTGCTGCATACATATAGGAAATCATCTTCAAGAAAACTAAAGAAATAAAGGAACCTAGATTGATAATAGTTTTTGGTTCTTGATCTTATTGTCCCTTTGAAAGCAGTTACTTTAGCTAGAAAGTTCGCTAGTGTTTGATGGCTGATCATGATGACAACACTCGTTATCATGCTTTGAGTTGTTCCTTCTATAAAACGAAAAATCATGTTCGATGACTTTCCGGTTAATTGCATTATTACTGTTTAGGCCTGTTATCCAAATGAAAAGTCGGCTTATTTTTTTGTTAAATTATTGAGATCTCATTTTTGTATGCAGATGTACGACAGCAAGGTTGGATTGTGGACCCTGCTTCACAAATGATTACTGTGAAGAAGCAGCCTGTTATTACTGAGCAGAAACTGAATCCCAGTAAATTGCAGAGCTTGACAGAATATGTATTCCATCTAGAGCATTAGTTCAGTTTTAAGGCAACAGAAGCTGCGAATTGTCTTTATTAAGCAGCTGCTTACTTGGATTATGATTTAGTAGGGTAAATTCAAGGATTTCAGATTGTGCATCAATGGAAGCTTTTGAGCATTTTATTTTATGGAATCATACTACAGGTTCAAAACTTATTGCAGTTGAGGGGTGATTATAACAAATGCTACTTTAACCTAATTATATCTGAAGTATCCTTGCCCAATCCTAATTTTACTGCTTTCTTTAATCGAGTCATCTTTACTTTGAGAGTTTGGAGTTATTTGATTACAACATATCTTCCATATATTTGGCTGGTAATGACGTTCACAAAATGGATAAATTCTTCATGCACTTACTGAACATGCCCAAGGTTTAGCGTGCTCCCCCATTGTAACAATCTCAAACCCTCTATTGTAGGAACCTCAAACCCTCTAACAAGGTCAAACCCCTAACGAAAGAAAGTTTCACAACACATTAACGTATTGATACATTACGTAGACTTGGTTTGAGACAGAGATAGATTGATTCGATACAAAAGTAGAGTTTGTCTCAAATTAATCTACCAATGCATGAAGCTACTAGTGATATATTTCTGAATCATAGTAGTCTACTCAATGTATTGGTACATTGCTTGTAAACCAACCCAGAACAATAAACTATAAATATGTGGACAGCTTTGTGGGTTTTATTTTGGGTTTTGACTTGTTATCTCGGCCTGGGATTTTATTTCCTCATAAGTAGGTCGTTTGATTGCTTCCCAAGCAAAACATAGTTCCCTGAAGAGCCTATCAGCGATTTCCCAGATAGTCCTCCTTCTACATTGATGGATATGGCCGTCGATGATGACTTGTTGGTGAATCCTAAGCCGATGATGGAGGAGCCACAGGTCGACTACCGAGTTTATCCGATCCCCGATACAGTCCCAGGTACGATGAATTCTGTTAAGCCACTGCGGCAGGGGCTGGGTGTTGTTAATTTGTTATTTGATTTTGATTGTTGTTCGTTATGTGGGTGCAGATGAAAATTTGGAAAAATTTTTTCAGAACGCGAAATCGAAATTAGAAAAGTATGGCATCACAATCACTCTGAATGCGGTAAGTTAAGATTGAGATTGAGTCTCAAACTGAATTTAATTATGGACGTTATGATATGATATGATATGACACTGTTTGTTTATTGTCAGGCTGAGCGAACCCTCACATTCGTACAAGGGGTAAGTAAGTGGAACCCTGGCCCTGTCTTGAACAAATATGGCAAGTTTGAAATCACCACTTTCACTGTGCCCTTCCCCGAAAATCGAGGTGCTTATTCTCTCTTATCTACCTTATTACTACCTAATGATTCAAGTTAGCAACCTATGATATGACCCTCTCCATTCTTTTGCTCAGCAACAAAGTTGAAACATGTTTGGCCCGACGTCGAAGAATTCTTGTATGAGTTTGCCATTTCATGCAATCTCAATTTGGTATGTCCTGCGTCGATTAACTCTCTACATTCGTCAGGCTTATTTTTAACTGCGTATGCCATTTTCCATTTACATATGGAAATCTTGTGTTTCAAACTGTGACCAGGCTGAGTGTTCCATGCAAGTCTCAACAACCACATTTCTTGATAGACAGTATCTCCTTGACAGAGCTAGACATCTCCTTCAACTGTTGTCCACAAGTCTTGTTCCGCCATATATGGTAATAGAATTAACCCCTTCTCTTTTTTTTTTTTTTTTTTTTAAAAATGAAAATTCACACCATCCATTGTTAAGTTCAAATGTTTTATAATAGTTGCATAGGTATACGGTGATTTGTTCTGTTCTCCAACAGCAGCACATAATTTTGCTCATATATATAAGTTAGAATATTTACTTCGCAGGTTCAGTATCTACCTTTTATTTGACATATGTGATAACTATTGCTGCCGTTTCTTTTTTAATTCTTCATAAGAGCAAGTTATCAAGTTTCTGATTAGACTGAACCATGTTTTGGTTTTAGGCATTAGAAATATTCCAAGGCAGCAGGCAACATGAAATCATGGAGATAGGAGATCAGCAGGGGGGCTTTGCACAAAATTTGGGGTCAAGAAGGTAGATGTTGCATAAACCTCCTTCCCTCTCTTTTGTTGAGCAAGTTTCCTGTCCATCTCTTTTGAAATATTTTTGAACCTATTAGACTCTTATAAATGTTTCTTTTCTTTTTTCTTTTTTGGAAGCTTTCTCTGCAGTAGTGATGACTTTTTAATTTCTGCACTGTAATATTGTAATGTGGTTATTAAGCGTTTGTTTGTCTTTCTAATTTATTCTTGAATCAATTATATGTACAATATGATCCTTAATCAGTTATGGCTTCTGCTACCTAGCTCCTCAATGAAGACCCAAAATCGTAACTTTTTCATATGCTAAACTCACTTTTCTGCTTCTCTGACACCTACTTTGTGTGCAGGGGGAATATCTTAAACGATGGGAATGCCTCTTCTACTCCCTAAAGGTGTATAAAACGATGACTCTAGCTTTAATGATGTTACCATGCAAAACTTATTAAAAAAAAAAATAAGAAAAATTTATACAGCGTTACATTTTGATAGACATCCACATGTTTGCTTCATTCATCTAGCTCAATCTTTAAAGATTCTTACATTTGAATTGGGATGCAGGCACTTTCAAAAGCAACACAATGTCATATCTTTCTTAACGTGAGTTTCTTGAATTTTGTTATTCTGATAGTAATTGTAAATTTCTTTTTCCTTTTCTTCTTACCTCCAGTTTAACTGAGAATTATGATTTTAATGATTTTGACTTTGCATGTAAAATGATAGGAGAACACTTTTACTGCTGTGACTGCTGTGGAGAATACAGTTGAAAGAATTTCATGGCTCAGGTCAGTTGTGGGAGACTGCATCACCAAAAATTTGTGTCCTGCAACCTCTATCAGGAAGTTTGGAAACGAATTTGGAATGCATCAATCGATGGATGATCTTGAGGATCCACATGCCAAGCACATGGAGATGGTGAGGTCTGCCCCTTTTTTTCTCAGAGATAGCATGCCTGAAGTCTGCTCTCTCTATACGTTACTCCATGAAAAACGAGGTGCCTTACTCTCTTTTTCGTGTAATCTCCTTTGTTGTTGGGCTGCTCAGTGGTTCTCATTCTTCATAGCTACCCGTTAAAATTTGGTTTTCAAACCTATTAATTCCTCCTGTTTGGTGAATCAGCATGACTTTGAAAATCTCCTCACATGAACTGTACATATAAAGACATAGGTTGGATAACCACATTGAGTTGCTGCATGCAATGTATACTCTAGATGCTTTTCCTGATAACAAGTAAATTATATATTAGTGAAATGCTCTCATTGTCTAGTGGCATCCGTACCCCTTTAGGATTAGTTTACCTTTAGTTTAGCTTGAAAGAACACTAAACACAGGTCTTATTATATTAATTTGCATTTGAACTTTTTCGATTAGTTGTTGACCTTGGGATTTATTGTTATTATCTTATACATCCTGAGGTTGTTAAGTTTATAAACCCAATAAATGCAGTATATATTACTGAGTTAGGGTGGCATGGTAATCAGTTTTCTTGTATGGGGGAAAAACCGCCATTTTCATTTCTTTCGATCACTTCCTTTTCCTTTCCCTTTCCCTTTTTCATTTTCTTTTAAGAGCCAATTAGTACGGACATAGTATGTGCCAAGAGGCTACTTATTATTTAAAAGGAACTCATACTTTCCTTTTTATGAGCATCTGCATTTATTTGTTCAGCAGCAAAGTTGCTAGAAGCTTCGTCGATGCTGGAGTCTTCCCTAAGTAACTATGGCATTTCATGTACTCTGGTATGTCATGATAAATAACTCTTTATATGTTGTGTTTGCAGATTTGTTATCATTATTACTATTACTATTACTATTATTATTATTTTATAAAATCTACTGTACACTAAATCAGCTGTGTTTCGAACATTTATGGTTTTGATGTATATGTGTAATTGTTCCTTCAGGAGAAGGATTCCATGGCATTCACAACAACGAGATGTACTAATGAGCCAGATATCATTGACAAGGCTTTTCAGCTACTTGAACTTCTGTCAACAACTCATGTTCCAGTATCTCTGGTACAATGGCTTATCCTTTTTTCTTGTCTTCTAATCTAATTATTAAGGAGCCATTCTATAAGTTCAAATGGTCTCTTCTATTTCTAAGTCATAGCATGGTAATAAATTTTTCTCTTTCGATGTAGCTTCCTTATATTTTATCAGGCTGTTGGATGTAATGAATCTTGGACAATAAGCACATAATTTTTGCTATTTTGTATTAGTTTTTTTATTTAAGTGAATGACATGTTGATTTCAGGCAATAGAAATATTGGATGGTAGTATGCAAACTTGCGTAATTAAAATTGGGAATCAAGAAGGTGGGATTTGCTCAGACTTTGGGATCAGTGAGGTGGGTATTGTTGATTTTTATCAAACAAATCTAACTTGTCAGTCTGCTTATCAAATATGTTTCTGGAAGCGTACTGTGTAGTGTAGTTTGGATGTGGTGGGATTAATTAGCAATGCTTTATATGTGCTAAAGCTCACTTTTTTGCCATCTGATCTCTTCTATTGGGTGCAGGAGGAATACCTTATACGATGGGAATGTCTTCGCCACTCCCTACAGGTAAGTGTCCGAATTGCTTGTTACTGAGTGGATGCAGGATATATTTAACTTCAAATTATGATAGGTATGAGATTTTTGGTTCTTCCGGCTATAGTTGTTGTGTCTAACTATTTGGCACTATAATTTGGATGCAGGCAGTTGCCGAAACGGCGGAATGTAATGTATTTCTCAACGTAAGTGATTGTTCCTCTGTAATTTTGAGGGATAAAATTTGTACATCTTTTCACTAATCTTCCTCCAGTTTAAGTGAGAACTATGAATTTTTTATTCTATTTTTTCTGTAAATGAATAGTATTACACTGTTGCTGCTGTGGGGAAAACTTCACTAGAATTGTTCAAGCAGTCAGTGGTAAACTGCTTTCTTCATAATCTGTGTCCTGGGACTGTTTGCACGGATTATAATTCTGCATCACGAGGGCTGGAAAATATTGAAGATCCACACGTCAAGCACATGGAGATGGAAAAATCGGGGTCGTCGTTGCACATGCTTGAAGTCAGCTCCTTCTGTACATTCTTTTCGCAACTACAAGGTACCCTTCTTCTTGTTCTATTTATTTTTCAGGCTGCTCAGTAATTTAAGTAAAATGAGAGTTTTGAAGGCAAATCACACTTGGTGATGGCCTCTGATGATTCTTATAGAGTTATAGTAATAAAAATTTGGTTCTATGCCGAACTATTATATTCTACAACATACTGATTATTGTTCATATATATGCATGCATGTATATTCAGGGATTGGTTTTACTTAATGAATGTACCTTGTGTTTCATTTTACTCGTTTTTGTGAGATTTGGGCATGCTCAGCTGTCTTATGGTACAACCTATAAGAACAAGTTCACCATTCTTATGTCCACATAACACAACCTAAATCCACTGTATTTCTTTGTTGGGGCATAAGTTTCCATGTGCTGTAGAGGTCTTTGTTTTATTCGTTCATTTGTTTTTCCCATGTGAGCTCATTCCATTTATGCTTTTTAATTTTCTTTTTCCCATTAAAATAGAACACATGCTTTGTAACCAATGGGCATTTGTATTGTTTGGTGCAGCAACTCAGTTGTATGATAATTGGTCAATTGTGGAATCGTGTTTACAAAAGCATGACATTTCGTGCAAACTGGTTGCGGTGAGCCATGATAAATGCTGTTTATGAAAATGTTGTGTTGTTTTTCAAATTGTGTATGGTTCAATGTTTTTGGAATTATTGTCAGGCCGAGTTTTACATGACAGTGTCTGTAACCACAAAGGCCGGGGAATCAAATATTAGTGACAAGATTTTGGACGTTCTTAAACTTTTATCAGTTGGTATTCCACCTTCTAAGGTACAATGGTCTATCCCTTTTTATTTTTATCTTATCTAATAACTAATGACCCGACCTGTACTGATGATTCTAATGGTGGCTTAATTAGGTATTTAGTTTTGTTCTGTGATCTCTATTTTAATGCAAGAGCTTGGTAATAATAGGACCTTAACAATATCTACTTCATGGTGAATAGCAATCCCATAGACGTGTAATTTCTTGTCAGAGTATTTTATTCTTCATGTGAATTGCTATCTTTTGTTATTATACCTTTTGTTCTTTGCAAATTTTTTTTTTTAATGGAATTGATCTGTTTTATTTTATTTGAGCCGGTTCTGTTTGAGTTTTCCGATTTGAGTGCACCACCGTTTTTCCAGGCAATACAAGTGCTGGAAGGCAGTATGTACTATGACTTCATCCGGACAGGGTCTCAGTATGGCGGGTTTTGCTTAAAATAAGGGATCACGAAGGTGCGAAATTGCATGATTAAATTCTCTTTTTTTCTTCTTTTTTCCTTCCTATGTTTGTAGCAGGTATCTGCCATCTAACTTTTGGACCTATGTTTTATGAGTCTGTAGTATCATGTATAACATAATAATCTTTGTGTTTCTTAGCCTTTGGAAAGGTTTAGAGGTTTTTTTTGGGTTTAATTTGGGGAATATGCTGGTAATGCTTGGGAATATATTGGCAACAGCTCACTTGTCAGGCTTTTCTAATTTTTGCTTTGTACAGGAGCAATTTGATCAAGTGGTTTGACCACGAGTTGATCTCGGTTTAGAGGTAGATCCACACTAAAGTTTGTTTTACTGATCTTCCCACTCTAAACTTAGTGTTCTATCTGACAGTTTAACTCCCTGTGGTGCAGGAAATGGCAAGAATCATGAACTGTGATGTCAGGACTAGTGTAAGGAATAATACTGTTCCCTGGTGCTTCGGATGGTTTACATTTTTTTTTTCTCGGTATTCTCAGACTATACTAATATAATGATCTTTACTTGCATGTTGAATAGCCAAATGTTATTACCGTCTGTGCACTACAACAAATCTGGGTATTAATGACCACTACATTGGTCACTAAAACTAACAAATCTGGTCACTAAATATGGTTAGTGACCAAATTTGGGTGGTCACTAGGTGGTCACTATAGGTCCCTCACTAATTCTATTTAGTGACCAACAAATGTAAGTTGGTCACTAATTCAGAATATCTTTAGTGACCACAATTTTACGGTCACTAATTCAAAATGTCTTTAGTGACCACGGTCTTATGGTCACAAATAATAATAGCATTAGTGACCTACAGATTCATCACTAAAGGTGTTACCAATGGTCACTGAAATGCAAAATTTGGTCATTGAAAACCATTCATTGACATGCTTTTAGTGACCATATTGCTAGATCATTGGTACTTTAATTAGTAACTAAACTGGCCATTTTTCCTAGTTGTTAAAACAAACCTTATCATTTAGTGTGTCAATACAAATCAAAGTAGCCTTCAATACTCCAACACCATAAAATCAAATGTACTCAAAAACCAGTTATATATCAATATTAATACAATATAAGACATGTATCTCTATCCTGAAATACTACTTAAATTTGCAAATCCAAAATATACAAATGTCAATATCCATCCTTAATAGCAATTTCAAAATAAATCGAAATACATACAAGTCTTTCTAGAAGTTCAATAAGCCTTCAATGGTAGTTTGCAAGATGTACTTTTTTGAAGCTTAGACCAATCTGCAATATAACAAAACATATACAACAAGTTATAATCTTCATCCTAATGTAGGTAAGACTTGCATCTAAGAAAGGCCTAGTATTCACTATACACACTAATTATATTTCCTTGATATAATATAATTGCAACAGCACAAATGAATCATGTATGCATACCATCAGTTTTGAGAGGATAACTACGCCGTCAATTTAAGTAAAAGTATGTCGGTATAATTTTGTCTTGCCTTTAGTGCCTC
Organism: Rosa chinensis; assembly: GCF_002994745.2. Classification (NCBI taxonomy): domain Eukaryota; kingdom Viridiplantae; phylum Streptophyta; class Magnoliopsida; order Rosales; family Rosaceae; genus Rosa; species Rosa chinensis. Next base: position 44,954,679 of record NC_037094.1, on the reverse strand, counting down.
CAACTCTTCATTTTGTGCAGCGGCTCTAGCCTTCACTGCCTCTAACTCTTCATTTTGCTGAGCGACACCAGCTTTGACTATCTCTTAACTCCTCATTGCTGAGCTGCAGTAGACTTTGCAGCCATCAACTCACTCTGCAAGTTGCATTGCTTGTCTTTCTGTTTGATCTACCTTGATTTGACTCCCTCACTTGAGCACGATTTGCTGCATATGTAAAATGAATCAGATCAAAAGTAATCAGACATTATCTGAACTTGCACACAAAAAACAGTGGGAAAAAAAGTATCATAATAACTGTAGAAGACCATGGGTTAAGAGAACATCCAACTGAACAGAACCAAAATGAGAGAGAGAGAGAGAGAGAAAAAAAAAAGAAGAGGAATCAGGGACATCCAACTGAATTTGGGATACACCCGCATAGGGATTCAAAAAAATAACTGATCTGAAAGAACTTAGGAGAGTTTGACCATAGAAATTAAATATGCACATAAAGATACAAAGCATGAGCCTCCTAGCATATGAATGCACATGCACTCACAGATCAATTGGCAAGCAGGGGTAATCAGCGAGAGATCAATGTAGTTTTTAAATTTCCAGTTTGGGTGATAGTTTCTACAACCTAAGCTCATCAACCAGTGTCAAAATGGGTGAAAAAGTGACATGCTGATTGATCCGCCTAAGACTCTAAAATTCTAAAAGACAAATTGAGAAGGTTTCTTAATACAAATGTATAATTATGTAGATCACCATGTATGATACCTTGTTGTAGAGATGTTCATACAATTCTTCGTACTTGGCTCTAAGTGCTCCTCTCTTTTTGAAAAACTCTTCCTCCAGTTTATCAAGTTTCCTCTGCAAGTTCAAAAATCAAGTCTCATGTATTAAACAAATAGAAATATTTAACTACTTCATCAAATAGTTTTTATAACTCAATAACAATCATTTCATTAGTGGCATTCCTATTGGTCTCTAGTATTAAACAATTTGAAATAAGACCAAATATATTGAGTTGAATAAAAATAGCAGTTATTTAACAATAAAAAAACAAAGTTGTAAATACTGAAATCTGAATTACCAAAATTTGGGCCAAGATACTGACTTAAAATAACATATAAACCACAAATCAACAATAACAGTGCTCCAAATAATGAAGCATTAAGAACATAAAAAATTTGACCAATCAAGATAGTGATAATCATGCCTGGATATGTCCAAGGCTCCTCAGGATCACAGAGTCCTGCCCATCTAAAATCTGCATCTTATCCTGCGCAAATACCAAAACCCCCAACTAATCAAACATGTAAACCGCAAACAGGGGAATGGAAAGCTAATGGTGATAAGCCAACAATAGTGAAATATCAGTCTTTTTTTTATATATGTAATTAGGTTACTAACATTGAAAGCGCTCACTAGCACTGCCTGGTCATTGAGAACTCCTCCAGAGGCAAGATTGGATATTCTGATAGGTGAACTACTGAGGAGAGAGGTGGCAGAAGTTGGGCCACTGTAAAATTAAATACAATAAAAATTGAGAGAGAGAGAGAGAGGATGATGAGCCTATTAAATATTAAAGGAGAAAAAAGGTTCTCTTTACTTTTTTGCAAACTATGACACAGCATGGGGAATGACGTACCTCTCGAATGGTTGACCTATAAAGAACAATGTCAAGAACATAAGGAAAAAAAAAAGAGGAATACCTCAGTTACTCAGTATAATGGTCCAAACATCAAACGAACACAAAATTTGGGAATTTAAAGAACACATGTATCATCTGGAACAATCATACTAGTATGACTTGGAATCATCCTCCTAATAAGTTCAGAAACCTGTCCAAGTATAAAAGATAAATTATGAGCTCACCCAATAAGAATAGATAAGAAACCAGAGAGTCAAATAACAAAAGTAAAGAAGACAATCTTACCGCTTTTCCATCTATAACTCTGGGGACTTCGAGTGGACTGAAGAAGTTGAAGAAACTTCCCCAATTGTTAGTGCCCTCTTCTCATTGAGCTTTGGTGTCAAACGTGTTCTACTATACCATTCTATATCAGTCCTGCAAAGCACAAGTTTCAACCAAGTTATTGTTAAGTAGATACAAAGAACCATGCAGTTGCCTTTATGCTCATAACATAATTATAACTTAGCAAACCAGATTACTTAACATATGTAGACAAGGGAGAGATGAAACTTACCCTATTGCTTTTCTTAAAATGGGTAAATCCTCGTCAATCATGTCATAAGTCTTTGTTAAGACTGGATTTAGAAAAATAGGATTGCTGTCAAAGAAGAACTCACGCTTGAAACCAAACCCCCCTTTGGATATCGTTTAAGAGTAAAGCAAATAATTCAGAATACAAGTTAATCACAAAATCAACTCCTAAACTTCCTAAAATCCACAATATATAGAAGTGATAATACAAAAGAACACAACCATAGAAAGTCAAGTTATATGGGAAAAAAAAAATCGAACTACTGGCAACTTCTTACCAGACCCAGAAATACGAAAAGCCAATCGTTTATTTGTCAATCCTTCTTCGTCGTCTCCAGCTAATCCTTGAAATAGATATATGAAAAGCAACCTGATCAATAAAAATTAGAAATAAGGAAAATCAAACCAAATCAAAACCCAAACATTCATAACCCTAAAATTAACTCAAGTACCAAATTGCTTCATGAAACCTCTCGATTCAAACCCCAAAGTCAATTTGATTGCCAAAAAAACAAAACCCATAGTCAATAGCTCAACCATGGAGTGGAATCAGTTTTCAACAAGCCTCGTGAAAGAGATACCTACAATAGGAGCAGTGGAGAAGGCAACAGGAGCAGAGGAGAAGATCTGAGTCGGAGTCAGAGTCGATGGGTATGAGTCGGAGAAGATTTGAGTTGGAGTCGGAGTCAGAGTCGAAGTGAGAGAAGAACAAGATGGGTATCACAATATCCTTCTTTCATTCAGGAATTGGAAGCGCGCCTGTAACTTTTTGGAGACAGCGAAAATTTTCGACCCTGAAAACTTCCCGCTTGAAAATTCACCAAGGAAAATGTAAAATAGTTGGTCACTAAGTCCAAAACGACAACGTTTCCCTACAAGTGTCCAAATTTAATGTAGTGGCCAAACATGAGCTGGTCACTATTAATTATAGATTTCGTCACTAAGATACAATAATTGAGCTGGAGTTAGAAAAAATTTAGCACCGACTATTTTAGTGACCAATGGGTAATGTTGGTCATTAATTCCATTTTATTAATGACCAATTATAGGTTGGTCACTATAATTTGGTCACTAAAGTCCATATTTGTTGTAGTGGTGGTCCGCATGAACAAATGGATGAATTCAGCAAGTTTGTGCAATATTGCTTTGATTTGAGGCGTCAACCAACTTCTGCAATGGGAGTGTAGACGTAAACCCCCGCAGCTCAAGTCATGAGGATGTTCAGGTCAATCTTGAGATGAGCTGATGAAGAATCTTGAGACTGTTAAAAGTTCCAGGCGTTCAGTGTAATTTATGGGTGTGTCTGATGTCATTCGAATTCAGGAACTAATGGACTCCACTTGATAGCAAATTCTAGCCTTGTTTGAAGACATTAGGACCAACAATTATATGATTTCTATAATTACGATAACAAACAAATTAACAACAAAGATGAATCGTTTTCTTTCTGCAAACGGTTCTCTTCAATAACTCTTTTATTTTAAAATTTCTTCTTTTTTTATTTCATTTTATTTTTGTTTCACAAAGTCACCCCGGACTAGTATTTGTTATACAATTAATGCTATTATCATCAACATTTAGAAGCTGGGGAATGATTTGAATTCAATGTTTAAACTTCCCACTTTTGTCTCCAGTTCACCCTACTTCTCCTATAAAGTACTGAGTTTATTGGCCGCATGGAGAAATAAAATTCAGGTTATTGTCAAATATTAAGCAAACTAAACCACAACCATGAAGCTTAATTGTAGTTGAAAAGCTCAGAAGTATCCAAGTCCATTATTTGTACTTATTTAGTTATACTCTGAGCGGACAGAATTTATCTGAAAAAATTTGAGAGGAATATATGGCCCCAAGAGTAGGAATATCAGTTCTACACTCCTCACAAAAATTTTGACTTTTGTGTGTGTGTGTGGGGGGGGGGGGGAGGATTAAGTTTCTAAACTTTGTTCAAAATAGGAGTCTAACTATGATAGTTAGAATTGCATTGGAGCCAAGTAGCAGACTTGATGGTGAAATTCCGATCTGCTGCAGGACCCCAAACAAACTCGTCTTTAAACTCAAAGACCGGGATACGAATGCTAATAATAGAATCAATTGTATTTTGATCTAGGAAAAGGGCTGGCTTTTCCAAGTTCCAGTTTCCATAAGTGATATAATCACTTACAAATTCGCTCAAATCGACAGTGGCCTTGGTACTATTATCCAAAAGATGTATAAAGGAAAATCAAACACCCAATTAAAGGTCCAAAATTTTATGTCCTTACCGGAGCCAATTATCCAGCAGATACCCTTAATGATAAGATCACGAGAATCAAATATACCTTTCTAAGTCATTGAAAGATTATTCTCAAAAAAAAAAACAAAAAAAAAGTCCCATTGAATGATTAGCTTGCTTCTTAAGATAAATAAAAAATAAAATAAAAAGGCTTTCTCAAATATTTCTTTCTTACTAATTGAACCCACGAATTATCATTATCAGTTAAGAGTTTCCAACCAAGCTTAGCTAAAACTGCATTAATGGAAAATGCAAAGGGCCTAACACCTAGACACCCAGGCTCTTTGGAAAGGAAACCTGGTTCCAAGCAACTGGAGGACTTTTAGAATCATTGCCCCCAAAAAATTGCTCATCTCTTTTGTCAATGATTTTAGTAACCTTGAAGGACATCTAAACCAACACATAATATGGTTAGGAATAGTAGCTAAATTTGATTTAATCAGAGTATTTTACCAGCTCTTGACAAAGTACATTTTTTCCAGCCACTAAGTTTTTGGGAAATTCTAAAAAGAAACTTTTAAGTATTCATCGGATCATTCCAAAAAACAATATTATGGATTTCAAAATATTTTCCAATACATGATCTATGATGGATACCAAGAATAGCAAATATATTCATTTTAATTAACATTTGAAGTTATCATAGAGGAAAAGTAAATGGAGGACTTATCGAAATTAATTTTTTGTCCTGAAGCACTGACAAACTTCTTGAGTATTGATTTAATATTCCTAGCTGCAGTAGGAGAGACCCTGCCAAAAATTAAACAATAATCATTAGCAAACATGAGGTTTGAAATTCTAGTACCATTGTGAGAGGAAAGATGACCAACAGGATTTTTAGTCCTAGTAGAGGACTTATATATTCAAATGTCTAATCAGAAGTTCCATACACAAGATGAAAATATTGGGAGACAAAGGATCCACTTGTCTAATTCCCCTAGAAGAGAAGAAGTTTCCTTCCTGCTTCCCATTAATCAATAAGAAATATACTCCATAATTAAGTTAATCCACTTAGGATTGAAAAAAAAAAAAAAAAGAGTTAAGATATTTTTAATATAATTCCAATCCAAATAGTCATCCGCATTTTCAAGATCTTATTTCAAATTCATAGCTCCATTCCTAGCTGTAGACTTATTAAAGCCAGAGAAGAGCTCATGAGCTATAGCAACATTGCAAAGACTAATGGATCTAAAATGAGATACAAGTTCCGGAGAATCTACCTCAGGATTCAAAGCTATGTTAGTATAATTAAATAATTTTAGGGAAGAAACATTGTTATAAAAATCTAAAACCAAGTTTGAGAGACTTCCCTAAATGATTTCCCAATGCTTCTAAAAGAACAAGGCGTTTTAAACCATCAGGACCTGGGGCTTTTAGGCCACCAATGGTTATTGGCTTTAAAAGTGAGTGTTATCATCCTCAAAAATTGTAGGTTCTATAACATCGATAAATTCTGTACCATCTAAATTTCTTTGACTCCTGAATTTGTTCATAAAATCTCACACAGAACAACTTCTGATGTCAGATTGATCATATAGCCAAATGCCAATGTCATTTTTGATTTTGCAGATTATGTTTTTCTTTTTCTTTCTAATGGTAGCCTGAGTTTGAAAAAAAAATCTAGTATTTTTCTCTCCAAGAGCTAGCCAGTTGGCTTTAGCCGATTTGACGGGGTTTTCATCATCTATTTTTTTTATATCACTACTACTATAAATAGAGGCCCTCACTATGGTGTCAAAGGCTTTACCCTACCAAAATTAAATAAAGAAAAAAATAGTTGTTGAGAAACACAAATTCATTCTAAAAATTACTTTAATTTTGTTTAATTACTGGAATTTGAGACCAAAAACACATTAAGTTCTTGATTATTACTCCGGAAATTTTTTTTTTTTTTGATCAGGTAGTTAGCTGTTAATAACTCACACACCCATGCAGTGGTATCCCAGCGCCAGGACACCTGCACCGACATTGCGGCGAAAGCCAGACTAATCCACTGCACCGCAGACGCACGAATCCAAAGGATCCATCAAATCTGCTGGCCACGGGATGGAGTTGGGATTCGAACGCTAGACTTGGGGGTTCCAGACTAGGCCGTTCAACCAACACACCACGTGGTTATTACTCCGGAAATCTTACGGGTATAAAGCAAGTAATTAAGGATAAAAATTGGACATTTGAACGTGGGAATATTTTTCTTTTCTTTTTGGTATAAAGTGAATTTCGGAATTTGTAGGGTCGTAAAACTTTTAAAAACAGTTTTTATGTTTATAATAATAAAAATAAAGGAAAATAAAAGGAATGAAAGAAAGAGAAGGAGAGAGGAGTTTACTAGGGAGCAAGTCCAAAACACTAGTGTAAAACTCTTGCTCCATTCGCTCCGCTTGCCGCTTGCTTGCCCTGACTCCCATCAAAACCCTAGCAATTTGCGCATAATGGAAGACCGGTAGCCATCGATACGGCAGCTATTTTCTTCGCTCATGCGCAGTCTTCTCTCTTTGCTCATATGCAGTCTTCTCTTCTGCGAAGTTAAAACAAAAAACCTCATCATCATGGATTCACAAGATTCTCAACCCAACAGGTTCAAAGTGGCTTTTGTGCCAAGGAAATTCAAGCGGATAATCCAAGCAAGTCAACCAGGGTGAGTCACGAGTCACCTACATTTTGGAAAAGATTTTGGATCCCTTGACCCATTTTATTTATTTAATTTTTTTTTCCCCTGTAAAGGCCATGCCTGCCTGTCGAGCGTGTTGTGCGGCAACGGCGCGAGCCATCGGTTGAGCAGAAAACTACCAATGTTCTTTTCTGCGGGCCACATTTCTCTAGCGTGTTGTGCAGCAACGGCGCGAGCCATCAGTTGAGCAGAAAACCACCAATGTTCTTTTCTGCAGGCCACATTTCTCTGCTTCTCAGGATTACACGAGAAAGTATTTGAAGGATTACCCTTTTATTGATGAGCTCGAAATGAGTTCTCAAAATTAACCCTGTTGACAATTGTTAGTATATAGCAAGTAGGGATCATTCTATCCGGAGATTGAAGGTGCTCCTGTCATTTAAACTTCAAAGAAAAGAATATTAATCACAAGTACACAATATTTACAAAAATTACAAAGAATTAAAGAGGGGTTTCGAAATTCGTTTTATTAAACTAATTATCTAACTAACTAATTACATTGACCAATCAACCAAGAATCAAGATAAGATGGATGGTTGAGATGCATTGATGAAATTAACAACCTTTAACACGAATTCAAGACTACAAATCATAATTTTCGAATCAAAATATCAACTTGAACAAAATCAATCAAGAACAAACCATGAACGTATGCATAAGTTCTTTTTACTTTCCTTAGTTAAATTAACCAGATGAATGCACCATAGTTAACCCTATTAATCATGCAAAGCTAGTGAGTGATCAATCCAATAACAATACACAATTAACACAAGAAGCACTTTGAAAGTTTGATTGATTTAAGAAACACATGTTAGAACGCTAATCAAGCATGCAATTCTCATTGTTGATTTACCTAAATAATTATAGGTTTTCCACTTTAATTAACAAGACCTAGAACGCTAGCATCTTATTATGGATTCAATCATGCAAATTCGAAACCTAAAGTGGCCACTAAAGAAATCGAAAACATGATAGGTGGGATTGAAGAACAAAACCAACAAACATTCAAGAACATATAAAGAAATCGAAAACTATCAATCTGAAAATCCTAAAATGAATTCATGCTTCAAGGCTATTGGAAACTAAACATCAAAACATATACTTTAATCTCACATGAAATCGCAACATCTAAGAAAACCAAAAAACAAAGAACGCTAAAGAATTCGATTTTTAAGTTACAAGATAAAGAAAACCGAAAACAAGGATTAAGGTTCATGGTTACACTTTTAAAGATGCTTCAAGAACGCAAGAAGATCTTCAAAGGTGATGGAGGATAATGAGGCTCACGGTAAGGATGGATGAATGGAGGATGAACTTGCTTTACGGCTTCAAAATCTTGAACACTTGGAGAGGCCGAAACTTTGAGAGAGTAAAGGGAGGTATTTGCGATTTTGATTCAGGGTTTCATGATGATTTTACACCACAAACATCCCTCCCTTTTATAGTGAACGGCTTAGGGTAGAGTTTCCTAGGAATTCTCCCTTTGTGACATCATTCAACCAATAAGAAAATACCGTTTGAATTAGAGAACAAGTCACCTTAGTCTTGGCTGAATTCTCCATGTATGTAGACCATATTTCGGCTTCCTTGTATGTAGATTCATAATCCAATACTTATTCCTCTATTTTCTCTCCAAAAAATTCCAAAGAAATCCGAAAATAATCCCCTAATATATTTGCCTAAATCTTCTTGATATTCCTTGTATTTCTTACTGCAAAAATCAACTAGAATGGACCAATGACTCCTCAAAACGTCATGGAATGATCTAAAGACTCATGTGCAAGTCACATGCTTCAATCTTTGGGTCAGGCTTCTTAATTGGACAATTTCAAAGCCTAATCTTTCAATTGCCGAAATTCCTTGTGCATTTTAGAACATTCTTGAACTATTTTGAATCATCTTGAAGCCACAACATCTCCTAGTCTCACCAGGACTCCTAATGTGATCAAGTTTCCTAGTCCAACTGGGATTCATTTTCGTAGTAGGATTAGGAAAGCTTCATTTCTCCATTTCTGTGCCACATTTCCTCCTTGCCTTCTTTCTTTCATTTCCAGCTCTTCTTAGTTCATTTCCTGCGTTTGGAGCTCAAATGTACCTAATTACAACAAAGTAAGTTAGAAATGATAATGTTAAGGAAATAACTAAGTAAAATGTAGAGAGAAATGCACTAAATACATAGAAAATATTCGTCCGATCACACCTCCACACTTAGCTTTTTGCTAGTCCCTTAGCAAAATCAAAACAACTCCACAAAACAAGACTCAAAACACATGAAAACAACTAAGTATAGATAACCTAAAACTAACGAAAACAAAGACAAAAACAATGAAAAATTAACTAAGTTCATGACTCCAACGTTTCACAAAGACAATGACTCTAATGCCCTTCAACACTTTTGTCTCAGCAATCTCATAGTTTCAAGGCACCAAGAATAACACTAAACCAAGAATCACATCTTCAAGATATTCGAAAATTAATTACAAGATATAATCCACATATAATCATGTAAGACTTGGGAGTAACAATGGTGATGGTTGGAGCTCAACATGCATCAAACAAGTAATAATTCAAACCTTACAATGGATATAACACTCTTTCTTCTCTCAGAATTTAAGGGTATGCTTAAAAGCTTCTTATTCACTCAAGTATATGTGAGAGATGATATATATTTATTTTGGGTTTTGACTTGTTTGATTTGGAGTCCTTCTCGGCCTGGGATTTTATTTCCTCATAAGTAGGTCGTTTGATTGCTTCCCAAGAAAAACATAGTTCCCTGAAGAGCCTATCGGCGTCGCTGGCTATCGCGATTTCCCAGATAGTCCTCCTTCTACATTGATGGATATGTCCGTCGATGATGACTTGTTGGTGAATTCTAAGCCGATGATGGAGGAACCACTGGTCGACTACCGAGTTTATCCGATCCCCGATACAGTCCCAGGTACGATGAATTCTGTTAAGCCACTGCGGGAGGCGCTGGGTGTTGTTAATTTTTTATTTGATTTTGATTGTTGTTCGTTATGTGGGTGCAGATGAAAATTTGGAAAAATATTTTCAGAACGCGAAATCGAAATTAGAAAAGTATCGCATGACAATCACTCTGAATGCGGTAAGTTAAGATTGAGACTCAAACTTAATTTAATCATGGACGGTATGATATGATATGACACAGTCAGGCTGAGCGAACCCTCACATTCGTTCAAGGGGTAAGTAAGTGGAACCCTGGCCCTGCCTTGAACAAATATGGCAAGTATGAAATCACCACTTTCGCTGTGCCCTTCCCCGAAAATCCAGGTGCTTATTCTTTCTTATCTACCTTATTACTACCTAAAGATTCAAGTTAGCAACCTATGATGACCCTCTCCATTCATTTGCTCAGCAACAAAGTTGGAACATGTTTGGCCCGACGTCGAAGAAATCTTATATGAGTACGCCATTTCATGCAATCTCAATTTGGTATGTCCTGCGTCGATTAACTCTACGAATTTCGTCAGGCTTATTTTTAACTGCGTATGCCATTAGCCATTTACATATGGAAATCTTGTGTTTCAAACTGTGACCAGGCTGAGTGTTCCATGCAAGTCTCAACAACCACATTTCTTGATAATCCGTATGTCCTTGAAAGAGCTAGACATCTCCTTCAACTGTTGTCCACAAGTCTTGTTCCGCCATATATGGTAATAGAATTAACCTCTTCTCTTTTTTTTTTTTTTTTAAATGAAAATTCGCACCATCCATTGTTAAGTTCAAATGTTTTATAATAGTTGCATAGGTATACGGTGATTTGTTCTGTTCTCCAACAGCAGCACATAATTTTGCTCATATATATAAGTTAGAATATTTACTTCGCAGGTTCAGTATCTACCTTTTATTTGACATGTGATAACTATTGCTGCCGTTTCTTTTTTAATTCTTCATAAGAGCAAGTTATCAAGTTTCTGATTAGACTGAACAATGTTTTGGTTTTAGGCATTAGAAATATTCCAAGGCAGCAGGCAACATGAAATCATGGAGATAGGAGATCAGCCGGAGGGGCTTTGCACAAAATTTGGGATCAAGAAGGTAGATGTTGTATAAAGAGGGTCTTTTGTTGAGAAAGTTTCTGTCCATCTCTTTTGAAATATTTTTGAACCTATTAGACTCTTATAAATGTTGTTGTTGTTGTTGTTTTTTTTTTTTTTTTTTTGTGAAGCATTCTCTGCAGTAGTGATGACTTTTTTATTTTTGCACTGTAATATTGTAATGTGATTATTAAGCGTTTGTCTTTCTAATTTATTCTTGAATCAAGTATATGTACAATATGAGCCTTAATCAGTTATGGCCTCTGCTACCTAGCTCCTCAATGAAGAGACCCAAGATCGTAACTTCTTCATATGCTAAACTCACTTTTCTGCTTCTCTGACACCTACTTTGTGTGCAGGGGGAATATCTTAGACGATGGGAATGCCTCTTCTACTCCCTAAAGGTATATAAAACGATGACTCCAGCTTTAATGATGTTACCATGCAAAACTTATTAAAAAAAATAAGAAAAATTTATACAGCGTTACATTTTGATAGACATCCACATGTTTGCTTCATTCATCTAGCTCAATCTTTAAAGATTCTTACATTTGAATTGGGATGCAGGCACTTTCAAAAGCAACACAATGTCATATCTTTCTTAACGTGAGTTTCTTGAATTTTGTTATTTTGATAGTACTTGTAAATTTCTTTTCCTTTTCTTCTTACCTCCAGTTTAACTGAGAATCATGATTTTAATGATTTTGACTTTGCATGTAAAATGATAGGAGAACACTTTTACTGCTGTGACTGCTGTGGAGAATACATTTGAAAGAATTTTATGGCTCAAGTCAGTTGTGGGAGACAGCATCACCAAAAATTTGTGTCCTGCAACCTCTATCAGGAAGTTTGGAAACGAATTTGGAATGCATCAATCGACGGATGATCTTGAGGATCCACATGCCAAGCACATGGAGATGGTGTGGTCTGCCCCTTTTTTTTCTCAGAGATAGCATGCCTGAAGTCTGCTCTCTCTATACGTTAGTCCATGAAGAACGAGGTGCCTTACTCTCTTTTTTGTGTAATCTCCTTTGTTGTTGGGCTGCTCAGTGGTTCTCATTCTTCATAGCTACCCATTAAAATTTGGTTTTCAAACCTGTTAATTCCTCCTGTTTGGTGAATTTCCTCACATGAACTGCACATATAAAGACATATGTTGGATAACCACATTGAGTTGCTGCATGCAATGTATGCTCCAGTTGCTTTTCCTAATAATAAGTAGTAAATTATATATTAGTGAAATGTTCTCATTGTCTAGTGGCATCCGTACCCCCTTAGGATTAGTTTACCTTTAGTTTAGCTTGAAAGAACACTAAACACAGGTCTTATTATATTAATTTGCATTTGAACTTTTTTGATTAGTTGTTGACCTTGGGATTTATTGTTATTATCTTATACATCCTGAGCTGGTTAAGTTTATAAACCCAATAAATGCAGTATATATTATTGAGTTAGGGTGGCATGGTAATCAGTTTGCTTGTATGGGGGAAAAAACCGCCATTTTAATTTCTTTCGATCACTTCCTTTTCCTTTCCCCTTTTCATTTTATTTTAAGAGCCAATTAGTACAGACATAGTATGTGCCAAGAGGCTACTTATTATTTAAAAGGAACTCATACTTTCCTTTTTATGAGCATTTGCATTTATTTGTTCAGCAGTAAAGTTGCTAGAAGCTTCGTCAATGCTGGAGTCTTCCCTAAGTAACTATGGCATTTCATGCAAGTATGTCATGATAAATAACTTTTTATATGTTGTGTTTGCAGATTTGTTATCATTATTACTATTACTATTATTATTATTTTATAAAATCTACTGTAGACTAAATCAGCTGTGCTTCGAACATTTATGGTTTTGATGTATATATGTAATTGTTCCTTCAGGAGAAGGATTCCATGGCATTCACAACAACGAGATGTACTAAGGAGCCAGATATCATTGACAAGGCTCTGCAGCTACTTGAACTTTTGTCAACAACTCATGTTCCAGTATCTCTGGTACAATGGCCTATCCTTTGTTCTTGTCTTCTAATCTAATTACTGAGGAGCCATTCTATAAGTTCAAATGGTCTCTTATATTTCTAAGTCATATATATGGTAATAAATTTTTCTCTTTCAATGTAACTTCCTTATATTCTGTTAGGCTGTTGGATGTAATGAATCTTGGACAATAAGCACATAATTGAGACATAATTTTTGCTATATATTTTGTATTAGTTTTTTTATTTAAGTGAATGACATGTTGATCTCAGGCAATAGAAATATTGGATGGTAGTATGGAAACTCGCCTAATTAAAATTGGGAATCAAGAAGGTGGGATTTGCTCAGACTTTGGGATCAGTGAGGTGGGTATTGTTGATTTTTATCAAACAAATCTAACTTGTCAGTCTGCTTATCAAATATGTTTCTGGAAGCGTACTGTGTAGTGTAGTTTGGATGGGGTGGGATTAATTAGCAATGCTTTAGATGTGCTGAAGCTCACTTTTTTGCTATCTGATCTCTTCTATTGGGTGCAGGAGGAATACCTTATACGATGGGAATGTCTTCGCCACTCCCTACAGGTAAGTGTCCGAATTGCTTGTTACTGAGTGGATGCAGGATGTATTTAACTTTAAATTATGATAGATATGCAGATTTTTGGTTCTTCCGGCTAGTTGTTGTTTCTAACTATTTGGTACTATAATTTGGATGCAGGCAGTCGCCGAAACGGCGGAATGTAATGTATTTCTCAATGTAAGTGATTGTTCCTTTGTAATTTTGAGGGATAAAATTTGTACATCTTTTCAATAATCTTCCTCCAGTTTAAGTGAGAACTATGAATTTTTTATTCTAATTTTTCTGTAAATGAATAGCATTACACTGTTGCTGCTGTGGGGAATACTTCACTAGAATTGTTCAGGCAGTCAGTGGTAAACTGCATTCTTCATAATGTGTGTGCTGGGACCGTCTGCATGGATTATAATTCTGCATCACGAGGGCTGGAAAATATTGAAGATCCACACGTCAAGCACATGGAGATGGAAAAATCGGGGTCGTCGTTGCACATGCTTGAAGTCAGCTCCTTCTGAACATTCTTTTCCCGACTACAAGGTACCCTGGCCTTTTTCTTGTTCTATTTATTTTTCAGGCTGCTCAGTAATTTAAGTAAGATGAGAGTTTTGAAGGCAAATCACACTTGGTGATGGCCTCTGATGATTCTTAATAGTAATAAAAATTTGGTTCTATGCCGAACTATTATATTCTACAACATACTGATTATTGTTCATATATGCATGCATGTATATTCTGGGATTGGCTTTACTTATTGAATGTACCTTGTGTTTCATTATACTCGTTTTTGTGAGATTTGGGCATGCTCAGCTGTCTTATGGTACAACCTATAAGAACAAGTTCACCATTCTTATGTCCACATAACACAACCTAAATCCACTGTATTTCTTTGTTGGGGCATAAGTTTCCATTGCTGTAGGTCTTTGTTTTATTCATTCTTTTGTTTTTCCCATGTGAGCTCATTCCATTTATGCTTTTTTCTTTTTCTCATTAAAATAGAACACATGCTTTGTAACCTATGAGCAAATTGTTTGGTGCAGCAACTCAGTTGTATGATGATTGGTCGATTGTGGAATCGTGCTTACAAAAGCATGACATTTCGTGCAAACTGGTTGCGGTGAGCCATGATAAATGTTGTTTATGAAAATGTTGTGCTGTTTTTGAAATTGTGTATGGTTCAATGTTTTTGGAATTATTGTCAGGCCGAGTTTTACATAACAGTGTCTGTAACCACAAAGGCCGGGGAATCAAAGATTTTGGACGTTCTTAAACTTTTGTCAGTTGGTATTCCACCTTCTAAGGTACAATGGTCTATCCCTTTTTATTTTTATCTTATCTAATAACTAATGACCTGACCTGTACTGATGATTCTAATGGTAGCTTAGGTGTAATAAGGTATTTAGTTTTTTTCTGTGATCTCTATTTTAATGCAAGAGCTTGTTAATAATAGGACCTTAACAATATCTACTTCATGGTGAACAGCGATCCCATAGACGTGTAATTTCTTGTCAGAGTATTTTATTCTTCATGTGAATTGCTATCTTTTGTTATTATACCTTTTGTTCTTCGCAATTTTTTTTTTTTAAATGGAATTGATCTGTTTTATTTTATTTGAGCCGGTTCTGTCTGAGTTTTCTGATTTGAGTGCACCACTGTTTTTCCCCAGGCAATACAAGTGCTGGAAGGCAGTATGTACTATGACTTCATCCGGACAGGGTCTCAGTATGGCGGGTTTTGCTTAAAATATGGGATCACCAAGGTGCGTAATTGCATAATTAAATTCTCTTTTTTTCTTCTCTTTTCCTTCCTATGTTTGTAGCAGGTATCTGCCATCTAGCTTTTGGACCTATGTTTTATGAGGCATTTTCTGTAGTATCATGTATAACATCATAATCTTTGTGTTTCTTAGACTTTGGAAAGGTTTAGAATTTTTTTTTTTGGGCTTAATTTGGGGAATATGCTGTGTTAATGCTTGGGAATATATTGGCAACAGCTCACTTGTCAGGCTTTTCTAATTTTTGCTTTGTACAGGAGCAATTTGATCAAGTGGTTTGGCCACGAGTTGAACACGGTTTAGAGGTAGATCCACACTAAAGTTTGTTTTACTGATCTTCCCACTCTAAACTTAGTGTTCTATCTGACAGTTTAACTCCCAGTGGTGCAGGAAATGGCAAGAGTCATGAACTGTGATGTCAGGACTAGTGTAAGGAATACTGTTCCCTGGTGATTCAGATGGTTTACTTTTTTTCTTTTTCTGGGTATTCTTAGACTATACTAATATAATGATCTTTACTTGCATGTTGAATAGCCAAATCTTATTACTGTCTGCGGTCCGCATGAACAAATGGATGAATTCAGCAAGTTTGTGCAATGTTGCTTTGATTGGAGGCGTCAACCGACTTGTGCAATGGGAGTGTAGACGTAAACCCCCGCAGCTCAAGTCATGATGAGGATGTTCAGGTCAATTTTGAGATGGGCTGATGAAGAATCATGAGACCGTTAAAGTTTCAGACGTTCAGTGTAATATATGGGTGTGTCTGATGTCATTCGAATTCAGGAACTAATGGACTACTGTACTTGATAGCAAATTCTAGCCTCGTTGAAAGAGACATTAGGACCAACAACTATATGATTTCTATAATTACGATAACAAACAAATTAACAACAAAGATGATCGTTTTCTTTCTGCAAACGGTTCTCTTCAATAACTCTTTTATTTTAATTTTTTTTTTACTTCATTTATTTTTGTTTATATAGTCACCCTGGACTAGTATTTGTTATACAATTAATGCTATTATCATCAACATTTAGAAGCTGGGGAATGATTTGAATTCAATGTTTAAAACTTTAATTTGTCTTCAGTTCACCCTACTTCTCTTGCAAGTTAGATAAACGTATAAAGTACCGAGTTTATTGGCCACATGGTGAAATAAAATTCAGGTTATTGTCAAATATTAAGAAAACTAAACCACAACCATGAAACTTAGTTGTAGTTGAAAAGCTCAATCAAATGTATCCCAAGTCCATTATTTGTACTTATTGAGGGTATAGTTATACTCTGTGCGGACAGAATTTATCTGGAAAATTTGAGAGGAATATGGCCCCAACAGTAGTAGCAAATAGCAATCTCCAAAACACACCATGTTTGTAAAGAGGTGCAATGCACATCAAAAGGGCAAGAAACAGAATCAGTTCTACACTCCTCACAAACATTAACCCATGAGCTACAATTAAGGGCATCTTTGGGATTGCATTTCAAAGACGCCTAAAAATCACTTCTTTACTAGAAAACAATACTTGTCTGGTGCTTCTCAAAAAGTCAAAATCATTTTTAAGTGTTTTTATAACTCAGCTTTTATTATTTCGAAAATGCTTATGGGTCTCTAGATAAAAATCTAGACAAGCTCTATAGGCCTACGAACTCAAATTGCAATAGATAGCAAGAAATTTCAGCTAGTAATTAGGCCTGGGATTTTTTTATCTCAGAAGTTGATCGTTTGATTACTTCCCAAGAAAAACATAGTTCCCTGAATATCCTCTTCAGTTTCCATATCATTTCTGGATAATTGGAATTTCGTAAAATGAAAATTTTCAAAGTAGGGTGATCGTGTCAAACGTCCCACCATAACTAGAAGAAAAATCACTAATTACTCGCTTGGGATGCTTAACGAAGAAGTTATAACACTTGAGCGATACCACCTAGATGTGTTGATATTGAAGGGAAATCGAATACCCAGAGGTTACAAGTTATAAACAGAAAAAATGTTTTCATCGATCTTCCTGTATGTGCCCTTGAATTACGTTGACGATGGCGAAATGAAACCGAATTTCGAAACCCATATGAGATCCAAACCGGAAATTAAACAAGTCGATCTTCATTTACACAGAAACAATTAAGCGGGAATTTGTATCTTATGTCACCATTACAGTTCAAGGAAGCTAGCTAGCTAGCTACTCTTACAACAACAACAACAAAAACACTACACCATCATCCTTTTCCTTCTATTTACAACACCACCATTTTTAAGAGGCTTCGTCCGCTCGTACAGATCCGAAATGAAGCGAAATCGTTTCTTCTCGATTGGCTTACCGAAACCCACTTCATCTTCCTCTTCCTCTTCAAACACTCTATATTTAAAGGCAGAATTAGAGGACACCTGATCATGATCATCGGGATGAGCAGTTGGCGTTGTTTTACCAACGCTTTCTTCTTCTGCGTCGTAGTAAATCGTATCTGAGCTTCCGCTTAGTTGTATGAGCAGATTTGCTGCGTCTGTTATTTCCAAGTCCGAAACACTTGTAGAACTCTTCCTCTTCCTGCCTGCTGCTGCTGCTGATTTCGCCATTTCTATAACTTAACTGAAGGATACCGTGCGATCTCGATAACAAAAAGCTAGCTGAGTTAACGAGGAGTCTCGGGCTCTCCAGCTTTCCTTTTCTCGTTTGGTTTTGTTTACAAAGTTGTGGTTTGACGAAGTTGTGGTTTGTGGCTTCACCAAGTTTCCTTTTCTTTGCTTTATATACAAGGCGTGAGTCGGTGCGGCATTTATTCTTTATTATTATTATTATTTCGTATCAAGACCTAGTCCTTGTAGGATACAGAAATGCTTTTTTATATTGTTGGTTTTCCTTCTCCTGCAAGAATGCATGACCATGGACTGGGCCGGGCCTTTAAGGCTTCTTTGGCCCATGTTGAACTCATTGACAGACTAAAATCCGGAACACAAATATATCAATTTGGTTCCGTGTCTAAAATTATTAGGCTTGTAAATCAGGTTGATACAATTCGAGTTTGACTTGTGGATTACTGTTAAGCTCGTGTTCGTAAAATAAATGAGTCGAGTTTAACCTCAACATTAAGCTTGATAGGATAATCGAGTTGAGCTTAAACTCTAATATATTCAGTTTGTAAAGTTCATGAACATTGTGAATGACTTGGAATTGGATCTATACTGGGCTCCGACTTTGCGACAGTGAACTAGAGCAAATGTATTCCTGTCATTAGCGTGAGTCTATTCATTCCTTGGTCTAAATACATAGATGTCTCATCATCTTCTGGAGTGTCATTGTTGCCTTAACTATCAAATTCGTCCTCAGGGAATCTATATTCACAATTGTTGAATGCTCTGTAGAGCATAACAAGTTAAAACATCGAAAACCAAAATTTCAATTCAACTCGGTTGCGGTATCCTAACTTAACATAACTACGCCAACCGAGTTAAGTCAACAACCATTCGATGGGAAGTCACGATACTGGCGATAAACCCTAACAACAAGATTGGACTCGTCTACTACAATCTCAAGGCCTCGGTCGTCTTCTATGGCCGCTAAGAATCTGTGATCGCAACGAGCTGTTGCCTAACTTGTTTTTGAACAGGGGGGCACTATTAGTGTCAGCTGGGAATGGTAAGGAGGACAAGGATGTGGTGGTGTAGAAAAGCTCAATCTCGTCCATGTCGATGGTGACATTTGGGGTTAAGTTTGATTTTGAATAAGGTTCACAATAGTTTCATAACATTCAATAATTTAGTGTTCAATTCGGTTAAGTGTCCCACATATAGATGAGCTAGTGTCACATGCACCAAAATATTGTCTTTGAAGACTAAATCTACTTCTAATTACAATTTATACATGCCTCAACTTTAATTAAACTCGAACTTCTGAATCAAGCATCCTTCTCAAGCCTTACTAATCAAGAGATAAAAGTTTTGTATTTTGTCAACTTATTTCGGCATCAACGCATCGTTACGAATATTAATATTTATTATTAGTGTAATATATGGCCAACAGTTGTTCATTCCAAGTGCCATTAGGATGATGAAAATGTACATGATCGAGTTGTTTTGCATTTGTATTATCTTCTATTGTTCTTCAGTTCTTAAGTGATCGAATTAATTATAAGACGTTAACAGTTTTTTTTTTTTTTTTGGGTAAACAAGCAATCTATGGAAAAGAACAGAAAGCAGATACAAAGGCACTGGCCTCAACCAAAGTCCACCTCCAAATTAAAACTACACAAAGGGGGGAATAGATCAGCATCGTACAAAACAGAATATGAATTAAGGAAAGAGGGGGGACGCACTTTCCTATAAGCAAAAGCAGCAACACAATAAGCTGCCGATCGAATTCGCCTTCTTGCTAGACCAGGTCCAGTTAACAGAAACCTAGATGGGGAAGAACCCTAGCTAGATGCCTCCAAGAAAGAACAATTCGGAAAGTAACGATGCTTAAGAACTTGAGCCCAAAGAGCATTAGGATTTTTATACAGGCGCCGTCCTAGCTTGTTTAGCTATAGATCATCATTAAAGTCCTCAAGCTGACGAAAACCCAAACCACCAATATTCGATTTAGAATTGCAAAAGCGGTTCCAACTGATCCAATGAATCCCAGAAGTAGATGAATTTCCCCAAAGAAAAATAACAGTTTGGTTGCATACTCTCGATCTTGATTTACATTGCATGCATGGATATACATAATTAAATCAGTTTGTTCACTTTTCCATTATTCCAATCTAATGATCGGCGTCAGATTTCATCTTTATGATAATTTCCTTCTTGCGTGAGGGTTCATCTTTATAATATGTCATATTTGATTGAGTTCATCTTTAGATTTAGAGCATCTCAATCAAATGCGTCCTATTTCTATGTGGAACCACAAAATTTGTTACTCCAACTTACTCTTCGAATTAATTTTACTACCACAAACTTCAGTATAACTAATGAAACTCCATATCGTGTTAATTTTCTGTCATATTTTGACCTTTTAACTTTAACTACAAGAATTGTTTCACATCAATTTCATATAAAATAATGGCTTGATCAAATTGGTCTCCATGACAACTTTCAGATACTATAGATGAGAAAGTACAGACTCTTCACCCATATAGCTAGCTGAAATAAAATTAATCATAGCATGTATTTCTTTGCTTCTTATCATCTGCATCTCAAGTTTTCAACTAGCTAGCAAGCAATTAAACGCACCAAACCTTCCAAACCTTACACCAAATTAATAGAACAGCATGCAATAAGCTAATCACAAACTAATTAATCATCAACAATACTGATCCTAGCTATGAAATCCCAACATCAATTTGCATTAACTCTGCACTGTATATGAATGGTTCCTGAAACGTCCCACCGTAACTAGAAGAAAAATCACTAATTACTTCTTGGGATGCTTAACGAAGAAGTTATAACTTGAACGATACCACCTAGATGTGTTGATATTTGATATTTCAGGGAAATCGAATACCCAGAGGTTATGAGTTATAAGCTGAAAAATGTTTTCTGATCTTTCTGTATGTGCCCATGATTTATTACGTTGACGATGGCGAAATGAAACGAAATTTTGAAAACCAGATATAAACCAGAAAACGAGTCTTCATTTACAGAAACACGCGCGTACATCAAAATTAAGCGGGAATTGTATCTTATGTCTCAATTACAGTTCAAGGAAGCTAGCTAGTCTTACAACAACAACACTACACCATCCTCCTTTTCCTTCTATTTACAACACCACCATTTTTTAGTGGCTTCGTCTGCTCGTACAGATCCGAAATCAAGCGAAATCGTTTCTTCTCAATTCGCTTACCGAAACCCACTTCATCTTCATCTTCCTCTTCAAACACTCTATATTTAAAGGGAGAAGAAGACACCTGATCACGATCATCGTGATGAGCAGTTGGCGTTGTTTTACCAACGCTTTCTTCTTCAGCGTCGTAGTAAATCGTATCGGAGCTTGCGCTGAGTTGTATGAGCAGATTTGCAGCGTCTATTATTTCCTAGTCCGAAACACTCGAACTGTTCCTCTTCATGCCTGCTGCTGCTGCTGATTTCGCCATTTCTATAACTTATCCGAGTTAACGAGGAGTCCCTGGCAAAAGATTTTTTGGGGTTGTGGTCTGTACGTGGCTTCACCAAGTTTCCTTTTCTTTGCTGTATATACAAGGCGTTAGTCGGTTGCGCGACATAATTCTTTAGCATTGTTTTTTCTTTTTTTCTTTGTCGTATCAAGACCTAGTCGGCTAGTCCTTGTAAGATACGGAAATGCTTTTTTATTTCTTTCTTGGTTTTTCCTTCTCCTACGCTCATGCATCACCATGGACCGGGCCGGGTCTTTAAAGGCTTAGTTTTGGCCCATGTTGACTCCTTTTGACAAAATAAAATTTGAAACAAAAACATTATATCAAATTTATAGATAAGGCAGGCGTGCCACGTAATTAGTACGCCTGGTCAATCATGTTTTTTTGTCTCTTAAATCTCTGTTTTATTAAAAATGAAATATCCAAAACATCCCCCACTACCTCCCATGCATGGGCACTAATTGGTTGGGTGTACCAGCCACATGCCACGCCTGCCCTATCTAAGATTTTCTAAACCAATTTGGATCCATTTCTCAATTTTTAAGGTTATAAATTGGCTCGATACATTTTGAATTCAGCTCGTGTTTGACTGTTCAGCTCGTGTTTGTAAAATAAAATAAATGACTCGAGCTTGATCTCAACATTAAGCTTGATAGGATAATCAAGCTGAGCGTAAACTCACGAACATTGTGAATGGCTTAGTTGGATCTATACTGTGCGACTACTTTTCGACGGTGAACTAGTGCGTATGTATTCCTGTCACCGTCATCTAGAGCGTCGTAGTTGCCTTAGCCTGAAAATTCATCGTTAGAGATTCATATTCACAATTGTTGAATGCTCCTTCGAGCATAACAACTTACAACCCCAAGGACAAGAGCTTCAATTCAACTAGGCTGTGGTATCCCTACTTAACATGACTCCAGACACTGAGTTGACAACCATATGGTGGAAAGTCACACTACTGGCCCATAAACCCTAACAGCAAGATTGGACTCGCCTACTACAATATCAAGGCCACATTCGTCTTCTATAGCGATCACGAATTTCTGCTCGCACCGAAGCGGTTGCCTAACTTGTTTTTACACAACAGGAACAAAAGCATTGTCAGTATAGTGAGGGAGAACGAGGATGTGGTGGTGAAGAAAATCTCAATCTCGGACATGTAGATGGTGCATTTGGGTTAAGTTTCATTTGAATAAGGTTTACAATAGTTTCATAACACTTAATATAGCGTTCAATTCGGTTTAAATGTTCACAGTCACGCCAAAACATGCATTGTCTCCAAGGAGTGAATCTACTTTTAAGGGCAATTTACGGATGTCTCAACCTTATAACTCATCTTGAATCAAACATTCTCCTCCAGCCTTACTAATCAAGAGATATGTTTTTATATTGTGTTATTTTCAACTTATTTTAGCATCATTATCAATATCAGTAATAATGCCATTAGAGTGATGAAAAAGATAAATGATCGAGTTGTTTTCGAATTGTATTTCTCTTCTATATTGTTCTTCAAATCTTTAGTGAATTAATTATAAGATTATCTTAGTTAACAGTTTGATTCCGATTAAGGACTTGTATTGATCTCCATGACAACTTCCAGGTACTAAACTAACTTGCAACAAAAATATAGACGAGAAATTAGACTCTTCACTCATGTAGTTGTAGTAAAATTAATCATGGCATGTATTTCCTTTGCTGCATATATATAATCTGCATCTCAACTAGCAAGCAACTAAAGCCACCAATCCTTCCAAACTTCACACCAAATTAATAGAACAACATGCTATGAAACCCCAACATCCTCTTCATTTTCCATATCATTTCTGGATAATTGGAATTTTGTAAAATGAAAATTTTCAAAGTAGCGTGATAGTACGTGTCATCTGAAACGTTCCACCATAACTAGAAGAAAAATCACTAATTACTTGCTTGGGTTGCTTAATGAAGAATTTATTACTTGAACGATACCACCTAGATGTGTTGATCGATGTTTCAGGGAAATCGAATACCCAGAGATTATAAGTTATAAGCACAACAATGTTTTCATCGATCTTTCTGTATGCGCCCTTGAATTACGATGACGATAGCGAAATGAAACGAAATTTTGAAACCCAGATACAAACGAGAAAACGAGTCTTCATTTACAGAAACATGCGTGTACATCAAAATTAAGCAGGAATTGTATCTTATGTCTCCATTACAGTTCAAGGAAGCTAGCTAGTCTTGCAGCAACAACACTACACCATCCTCCTTTTCCTTCTATTTACAGCACCACCATTTTTGAGAGGCTTCGTCTGCTCGTACAGATCCGAAATCAAGCGAAATCGTTTCTTCTCAATTCGCTTACCGAAACCCAATTCATCTTCATCTTCCTCTTCAAAGACTCTATATTTAAAGGGAGAAGAAGACACCTGATCATGATCAACGGGATGAGCAGTTGGCGTTGTTTTACCAACGCTTTCTTCTTCAGCGTCGTAATAATAAATCGTATCGGAGCTTCCGCTGAGTTGTATGAGCAGATTTGCTGCGTCTATTATTTCCGAGTCCGAAACACTTGAACTCTTCCTCTTCCTGCCTGCTGCTGCTGCTGATTTCGCCATTTCTATAACTTAGCTGAGTTAACGAGGAGTCTCTGGCTCTCGTTAATTTGGTTTTGTTTTTGGGCTTCACCAAGTTTCCTTTTCTTTGTTTTATATACAACGCGTAAGTCGGTTGCGACATAATTCTTTAGTAGTGTTTTTTTTTTCGTATCAAGACCTACTGTCCTAGTCCCGTATTCTTGGTTTTTCTTCTCCTACACTCATGCATGACCATGGACTGGGCCGGGTCTTTAAGGCTTAGTTTTGGCCCATGTTGAGTCCATTTGACAAAAGTAAAATCCTAAACAAAAACATATATCAATTTGCATCCATTTCTTAATTTTTAGCGATACAGTTTGAGTTTAACTTGTATTTGACTGTTCAGCTCATGTTCGTCAAATTAATGACTTCAGCTTAAGCTCAACATTAAACTTGATAGGATAATCAAGCTGAGCGTAAACTCATGAACATTCTGAATGGCTTGGTTGGATCTATAATGTACGGCTACTTTTCGACGGTGAACTAGTGCAAATGTACTCTTGTCACCATCTTTTAGAGCGTTGTTGTTGCCTTTGTAAGATATTTCAAGCCATAATCGTGAACAAATCACTATGGTGAAAGTACCCACATTAAAGATTGTAGACTACCTCAGAATGAATACATGAAATTAAACTTTCTGTGTAAAACATTCTAGGAAAGTGAATAACAATTTTACTTGAACCACTCAAGTTGTCCATTTGATTATTCTCCTAGGTCCACCTTTAGCCTTCTCTTCTAATTAATGAGACTATTTTCATAATGAGAAAACAACATGTGTATTAGCAGAGACCAAATCTGATCAACAGATATACAATTAGCCATTCATGTCAGTTTATTCCATCAAGAAACTGTCATTATGTGTTAACAGTATCTACAAACTAAACATTAGATTACAAGTATGACCAAATATGATTTAATATATTCTCTATACTTATTTCAATGCTTGATAATAGTTTTTGGTACTTGATCTTATTGTCCCTTTGAAGGCAGTTACTTTAGCTAGAAAGGTCGCTAGTATTTGATGGCTGAGCATCATGACGATAATCTTATCATGATTAATGAGTTGTTCCTTCTATAAAAGGAAAATTCATGTTCGATAACTTTCCGGTTCATTGCATAATTACTGTTTAGGCCTATATATTATCCAAATGAAAAGTTTGTGGCTCATTTTTGTTAAACAGCGACAAGTGTGGCCCGTGGCCCACCATTGTACCGATATTGTCCCAACTTAACCACCTGATAGGTGTTGGGTTTTAATCACAAAAGGCCTCGGTACAATTGGGTGAGATCCACCCACTTATAAGTTATATTTTATTTATCACTTTTCCAATGTGGGATCTTTTCTCTTCAACACGCCCCCTCACGTGCAACCTAGCTCTAGGTATGCACGTGGAATTAATTGACAAACCCGATTCCACATTGGAAATCGGGTCACAAGTCCCACATTAGAGACTTGACCAATCACATAACAATCCAAGGCCCACATCGGACACTTGGCAATAATCCAATCGGAAACTTCCGATGGCCAATTTAATGAACCCTAACTAGGTCCATGATTGGAGAGGAGATTGGTGAATCAATTAATGAATGAACCTATATCCAGGTCCATGATGACGAAGCAATTGGAGAGAGACCCGCTTTGATACCATGTTAAACAGCGACAAGTGTGGCCAGTGGCCCACCATTGTACCGATATTGTCCCAACTTAACCACCTGATAGGTGTTGGGTTTTAATCACAAAAGGCCTCGGTACAATTGGGTGAGATCCACCCACTTATAAGTTATATTTTATTTATCACTTTTCCAATGTGGGATCTTTCCTCTTCAACAATTTTTTGGTTAAATTATTGAGATCTCATTTTCGCATGCAGACGTATAACAGCAAGGTTGGATTGTGGACCCTGCTTCTCCAATGATAACTGTGAAGAAGCAGACTATTATTTCTGAGCAGAAATTGAATCCCAGTAAATTGCAGAGCTTGCAGGCTCTGCAATTGACGGAATATATGTATTCCATATGGAGCATTAATTCAGTTTTAAGGCGACTGAAGCTGCGAATTGTCTTTATCAAGCAGCTGCTTAATTACTTGGATTATGATTTAGTAGGGTTAAAGCTTCAAAGATTTCAGATTGTGTATCTATGGAAGCTTTTGAGCATATTATTTTATGGAATCGTTTCGGTAGGTACTTATTATAACTAGTGTTACTTTTAACTAATTATCTTGTCATCTGAAGTATTTTTGCCTAGCTAATCCTAATTTTACTGCTTTTAATCGAGAGTTGTCTTTACTTTGAGAGTTTGAGTTATTTGATTACAACATTATTCATTAGTAATGAGTAATGACATTCACGAAATGGATATGTACGTTCATCTTGCACTTGCTGAAACATGGCTAAGGGTTGGTATGCTCACCCATTCTAACAATCTCAAAGCCTCAAATCCTCCATTCTAACAAGCTCAAACCCTCAATCAAAGAAATAAAATTTTACGGCACATTAATGTATTAATACATTACGTAGACTTTGTTCGAGACAGAGATAGACTAATTCAATACAAAAGTACGTAGAGTTTGTCTCAAATTAGTCTACCAATGCATATATTTTTTGAATCATAATAGTTCACTCAATGTATTGGTAATTGATGTAAATGAATGCAGAACAATAAACTATAAATATCTGGGCAGCTTTGTGGGTTTTATTATGGGTTTTGACGTGTATGATTTGGAGTCATTTGGCCTGTGAATTTTTTCCTCAGAAGTTGGTCGTTTGATTGCTTCCCAAGAAAAACATAGTTCCCTGAACATCATCGATCTTCATTTTCCAAATAATTTCTGGATAATTGGAATTGGTAAAATGAAAAGTTTCAAAGTAGGGTGATCGTGTCACCTGAAACGTCCCACCATAACTAGAAGAAAGATCACTAATTACTTGCTTGGGATGCTTAACGAAAAGAAGTTATATATAACTTGAACGATACCACCAAGATGTGTTGATCGATATTTCAGGGAAATCGAATACCCAGAGGTTATAAGTTATAAGCACAACAATGTTTTCATCGATCTTTCTGTATGTGCCCAGGAATTACGATGACGATGGCGAAATGAAACGAAATTTTGAAACCAAGATACAAACCAGAAAACGAGTCTTCAATTCATTTATAGAATCATGGGCGTACATCAAAATTCTTATGTCTCCATTACAGTTCAAGGAAGCTAGCTACTCTTGCAACAACAACACTACACCATCCTCCTTTTCCTTCTATTTACAACACCACCATTTTTGAGAGGCTTCGTTCGCTCGTACAGATCCGAAATCAAGCGAAATCGTTTCTTCTCGATTCGCTTACCGAAACCCAATTCATCTTCATCTTCCTCTTCAAACACTATATTTAAAGGCAGAATTAGAAGACACCTGATCATGATCATCGGGATGAGCAGTTGGCGTTGTTTTACCAACGCTTTCTTCTTCTTCTGCGTCGTAGTAAATGGTATCTGAGCTTGCGCTGAGTTGTATGAGCAGATTTGCTGCGTCTGTTATTTCCGAGTCCGAAACACTTGTAGTAGTACTCTTACTCCTCTTCCTACCTACAACTTTCCTTTTCTCGTTTGGTTTTGTTTATGAAGTTGTGGTTTTTATCTCACATTTAGTTCAAGAAATCAGTATATATAGTCGCATTCTCAAAAATAAAAAAATAAATAGAAAATTACACATAAGTGATCTTTTGAAACTTTAATTAGTCATAAGGCCACTTAATTTTTCTTGTACACATAAGGCCACTTATGTTCACAAATTATTTAATTCTTGACAATTTTACCCTCCACTTAAGAAACCAAATTCTACGTACATCGATCCCAAATCTCTCTCTCCTCGACCACAAATATTCACGTCTTTGGTCTCCGCCTCCGCCTCCGATTCTGGCGACCACCGGCATGGCGCACTCTCTCTCCTCGATCACAGATCTTCACGGCGCCGGCACGGTACTTACATCGATCCCAAATCTCTCTCTCTCTCTCTCTACCCCATCACAGTCTCTCTCTCCTCGACCACATATATTCACGTCTTTGGTCTCCGCCTCCGCCTCCGATTCCTGCGACCACCGGTATGGCGCTCTCTCTCTCCTCAATCATAGATCACTTCTTGGTCTCCACTTCCAATTTCGTAGATCACCGGCACGGTGCTTTCTCTCTCACACTCTCTCCTCGATCACAGATCTTCACGACGCCGGCATGATGGTTCACCGAGAAAATGGTGAATGCGATGCTCCGATCTGGTGCGCTCCGAACAGCCCTGCGCGGTGGTTCTCAGTCCTCTGCTCCGCCCAAGCGACCCTTCTCCTCCACTGCCGACCACAACCATGCTTGTAATTTCCAATCTCTCTCTCTCTCTCTCTCTAATAGTCACAGCTTCACGCGCACATATACATGCTCATTTGAATTTGATATTGGGCGAGTTTGATGTTATTTGTGTTTTGGAACTTTGTGAATCTCAGTTAAATTTTCGTCTGGAGCTACGATGCATATTAGGGGTTTCTCTCCAATTTGTTTGATATGCATAGAGTGAGAATGTTGGATAATTATAATTAAATTTGGGGATCCTATTGATACATTGATTGGAAGTCTAGACTATGATAGAATTGAAAACTCTTTTCTCTGTTTACTGCATTATTTGAATTGGTTCTGTTCTACTGTGATCATTAGGATAGAGATGCTTTTGATAGTTACTATCTTATTTGCTAATTGTGATGAATGATTTTCTTGTCAAATGACTACTGCAATTGCCATCGGTTGTTGTTAAGCTGAACTGGAATCCCAGAGGCAAGCCTTGTTCAAGCAAAGTCAGATCGAGTTTTGGGAGAAATGTGTTTACGTTGTTTTTAAATTAGCAAATTGTGTTGAATTTGTAGATAAGGAGCAGATGAGGATAGTGAAGGAGGCATTGCACTTGTCTATGGTTCCCTCTAGTGTTGCGTGCCGCGAAGTGGAGCAGAAGAGGGTTTTGGAGTTCTGCAAGTCATACATAGAGCAAGAGAAGGCTCATGGATACAGTTTTTGTATTACAATTTGGTAATTCCTATGGATTTTACGGCTTACTCTAGTGAATGATGCTCATGGATGCAGGTTATGTTGATGGATTATGATATGTGCAATACATGCAAGGTTGAGCATTGCAAGCCTTCGACATTGTAAATTTATAGTTGTTTTAATGTTTCATAATAGTTTTTGTGTTGGTTGGTAATAGCTTTTTCAGTCAGTGATAGTAGCTTTGTTAGTCTCTGATAGTAGTTTTTTCAATCTTGTGAATAGATTTTGTTTTGCGTGGTACTAGTTTTTGGTGTTGTTGTGAGTAGCTTTTAGTGATGGTTAAATTAGCTTTTGGTGTTGGTGAGAGTAGCTTTTTTGATATTGGTGATAGTGTTTTTTGTTTCTGGTGACGGTAGCTTTTGTTTATGGTGACAGTAGTTTTTGTTGCTGGTGAGAGTAACTTTTGTTTCTGATGTTGGTGACAGTAGTTTTTTTATTGTTGGTGAGAGTAGCGTTTAGTGTTGCTGAGAGTAATTTTTGTTGCTAGTGACAGTAACTTTTGATGCTGGTGACAGTAACTTTTGTGACCTCATCGAGAACTCATCAGAGTAGCTTTTGTTGCTGCTGACGATAATATTTGTTGTTTGTGGGAGTAGTTTTTAGTGTTAGTGACAGTAGCTTTTGTGACCTCACATAAGATTGTCGGAAATTTCATAGTGGTTATTTTTTAAAAGAATTTCCATTTTGGGATTGAGGAGAGAGAAGTCAAAGCTGCCAAATCGGGACAGACCCGACCTCCCCCTCCTCCTTTCTTCTCCTTTTCGCCGTTTCTGGTTTTCCGGCGATTTCGTCGCCATCCGGTCACCCCAGGATGAACCATTTGGCATGGCGTGATCCTCTCCTCCTTCTCTACCTAGTCATGTAAGTTTTTCACCTTGGATAGTCTTGGTTTTTGAGTTTTGAAGAGAATTTCAGAAATGGGAAAAATCGGGATTTTGCTTTGATCTCCGGTTTCCGGCCGGATTCTTTGAGGGTTTTGGTTGTTGGTGAAGTGTTGAACGTGTTTCTAACCTTGTTGCAGCTTGTTTTGATCGGTGGAGGAAGATTTGAAGGTGTTTGAGGGTGTGAACAGTAACTGTCGAGTTCTTGGTTTTTGGTTGATCTTTCTGGCCATTTCTGCTTGAATTTGGTTGTTGTTGCAGGTATGGTAATTGTTGGGTGTGTTGTGAAGATGATTTTGAGCTAAATAGGTTGAGGAATTGGATTTAATCTTTGAGTTTTGTGTTAGATTTGAGGTTGTTTGGATAGTAAGATTCCTTGGAGTTTGAGGTTGGATGTGGTTGTTCGATTATTGTAGGTTATAATTTTTTTAGGTTGAATCTCTTGGTGAAATAATTTGGTGTGGTTTTGATTTCTGATTTTTATGGTCCAAAACTCTTGATTAAATGCTCTTGGTTATAGTTTCGTATTGAATGAATGTGTTGGAAGTTGGAGAAGTGATTGTGGATTAAAAAGGAAAAATTAAGAGAGAAATTGAGAATTTTGGGAAGGAATTATTTTATATTTTGGTGGTTAAATTATGGTTGAGTTGTTAAAGAGTTTTGATGGCATTGACATTGTAAGGAATTCCGAAATTTGAGAATTGAATCCTAAATTGAAGAATTGGTTGTTAGAGGAAATTTCTTTTGGGTAATGAGTATTAATTTCCGAAGGATTAAGCCTTGACTCTTAGATTAATTTCTTATCGAGGTTAATTATATCCTGTCCTTTTACCACAGGACGTGCTGAGCCCTCAAGCGAGGAGGACACGGGCAGGCAGCAAGATTAGCTGCGAGATTTACTTGTGAGTGGACTTTTGTTTTATTTAAATAATGCATGCAGCACAATATTTAATTTATAATGGATTATTATTTGAGTAAATGTGGTTTTTGTGAAAAGAAAAGAATTTAAAGAAAGGAGTTGGCAAGGAGGCTAGTTTCAGCGCATGCGTACATTGCCTAGTCGGCAGTCCCCTCTAGGTAATAGTCTGGTCGGCAGTCCCCTCCAGACTATATCTCGGTCGGCAGTCCCCTCCAGATGAGGTAGTTAGTCGGCAGTCCCCTCTAACCACCGCCTCCTACATTTCGGTTGGCAGTCCCCTCCGATGCGTCATCTGGACGGCAGTCCCTTCCAGATGACATGAGATGATTAGACAGCAGTCCTCTCTAGTCATCAAACGATTTTCATGAAAGGATGGTTTTAAAGGAAGGATTTGGATTGTTTTAAAATCTCGCTGCGTGTCGGATTTTTTTAGTAATGAGGAAATGGGAAAGCACTCAAGCATCAGTTTCATTAATTATTTCAGTTTTGTCCACTCACTCTAACGGATTTTAAATGTTTTCCCCTGGACCCTTCGTTTTTCAAATGCCCAGATTTCAGATTTGCCGAGATTGCGTCCAGGAACTTGAGGCATAGGAATCAGCGCTTCCGTTTTGTCTGTAGGTTATTACTTAACCTACCTTGTATTATATCGGCTTAGTTGTGTATATCTGCTCTAATAACCAGTTTACTTTGGAGAATGTTAATGTTTGAGAGTCTATTATCGTAGTGAAGTTAAGGTGACACTTGTGCTATCGGAATGTAACATATCACTTGGAATGTATCTAGGAGTGTGAGTTTAGTTTTAAGCATGTCCAGGTTTTGTAAAATTTTGGGTAGCCCATTTTAGGGGAGGTTCTGTCAATTTTTTGGAAGGATTTCACTTAAAGTGGGTCCCACAGGCTCGTATCCGGGTTTCGGGGTGAAACTTGGGTCGGGTTCTGTCAAAAGCCATCTGGATGCGTTTTCTAAAACCTAGTACCATTCTAAACTCCTTCTCTTTGGATTGGAACAGTTGGGTGGCTGCTCAGCTCCATTGTCATGCTAAAATCAAGAACAATATCAAATGGTGCAATTTGTTTGTTTTTATTTGCTGGTTTATCTAGAAATGGAGGAATAAGGTGATATTTGACCCTAGTTTTGTCCTACCTACCTGTCCTAAAATGGTTATTTGGGATTATGCTGAAGAATGGACCCGTGCTCAATCTAAGGCTAATTCTGATACTTTGTATAGCTATACTATGTTGTCTTGGTGCAAGCCTCCTATGAATTATTTCAAGCTAAACATTGATGGGACTAGAGCTTCCTCATCTCGAATGATTGGGGCTGGTGGGGTTATCAGGGACCATAACAATAATTGGATTGATGGCTTTCAAATTAATCTTGGCATTGGGGATATTCTTGATGCTGAAGCTTGGGGCCTCTTCTACAGGCTCAAATTAGCCTCTAAGCATAACATTGCTAATCTTGAGATTGAATCTGACTCTGTTGTCCTTGTTCAACTTATGCAAAAATCAAGCACTTCACTTCACCCCCTTGGTTCTATGCTTGCTGGGTGCGTGTTATTGATGTCCAAACTGCAGAATGTCAAGCTAACACATATTTTTAGGGAGTGTAATATGACTGCTGATGCCCTTGCCAAGAACAGCATCACTCATGACCTTGGCCTAATCACTTTTGACAACCCACCTGCGCATGCTGCCCAAGCTTTCCTTGATGACTTGTCTGCTATGACTAGAGCTAGGAGAACTGGTTTTTGCACTAGTTGTTAGGTTTTTTGCTTTTGTTTGGGCCTTTTAGGTCCCGGTTGTAACCAAAAAAATAAAAATAACTGTTAGTTCTAAAGACATGTTACTGACTTACTGTTAGTTCTAAAGACATGTTTTCAGTTCATATTTTTGTTTTCTTTGGGTCTTTAGTGGCCCTCTTGGATAATTTTTTGGGCTTTGGCTTACCGTAATCTTTCGCCCGCTCGCTAAAATTTTTTTCGTAGCTGAATTGCCCGAGCGTATCCATAAATTCTTTTTTTTTTTACTTTCTATTTCACCTCATTTTTTACATCTACATTTTCTTTGAAACTATGGCACCATTTGCGATCTCAGCTCCGTCTCCAGGTTCTCCTCCTTCTCAAACTTGCTCTCTTCGATCCTGAAAATTTTTCGTCGACCTCCGGAGAAAAAGGTTTATAGTTATTTCTGTGCTTGAAATTCTTTGAAAATTTTTTAGAGAATCATGATTCGAAAGTTGTGTTTGGTTTTACATTTGTGTTTTTCTTCGTGATTTGGTTTAATTGCTATGTTTGCTCTTTATTTGCTACGAATCTGCAATTTAGGCTCTTGATTTGGTGTATTTTTGTTGGTTCTGCAATTTAGGGTTTTTGATTCTTGATCTTTCTCAATTTAGGGATTTGCTGTTGCTAATATGCTTTTTTGGTTTTAGATTTGTGTTTTTCTTCGTGTTTTGGGGGAATTGTTGTTGTTGCTCTTGATTTGCTACAGATCTGTAATTTAGGCTCTTTATCTGTAATTTGTGGTTCTGCAATACATTTTTGCTATTGCTAGTATGTTAAATATAATTGATTCTGTCATTATCTGTAGTTTTGGCATATGGTATATAGTTTTTTTCCTTTATGTAACAGTTCAATACAACCAATGTTGTTGTTTTTGATAGCATTGCTAAATTTATATTTGTTTATTGTTGTTATTTGGTTTATGTTCAATAAGGATATACTTCAGTTGTGGCATACAGAGAAGGATAATTAAAAGTAGAATTCCATAAGTATCGACTACCACTGAAGCATTCAGTTGTGGTTCACTGATAAGGATATAGAATGAAATGGTTGACTAATAGATGGAATTTGAAGAGTTCACTTGGGTTTTGTTCTGTCTTCAAGAGTTTTCTTGGGTATTGTGTTTAGTTTTCTTGAGGAATTAACTGTCAATCGTTAATTTCTACAAGTCATTAATGAGGGTTATTCAATGTATTGTTTGTTTTCAGTGTCTTCTGTAACTCTATAAAAGGACTACTGGCATACCTTCCTCTAATATGAATAAGTAGTCATGAATTGCTAAAAATTACGTATTGGTTAAGTTTTGTGTGGAACAGTGTCTCGAGTGATTTGTGAGATTCTTGGTCTGATTTCAGGATCTTATCTGGTGTGATTCTAGATTTCCCTCATCTTCTGTCCTGAATTCCTTCATTCCCTTATGACTGTTAACACAGTAACCCCTAGATCGTTCTACATCCCCATAAACATAGTAACACCTTTCACAATTTTTTTTCATCCATCTTCATTCATTATTGTGTAGTAGGTTACAGCATTCTGACCTACTAATTTCAACATTGCTTTAGGCGCATGTAGGCTTTGAAATTTGTTGCATGTGGAATCTGGATCATACCAAGTACACAGTTGTTATCCTTCATATGTGCTTGTCTACTTGTCTGGGCTCCAATCTTTGCAGAGTAGGCTTTTATTAATTAAAATGAGTAGTTACTAAGTAGTTTGGTTTCTTATAGATTTTGATTAAATAGTTGATGCAATTATTATAAAATTCATAAAAGTAAAGAGGGCTTTCCTATCATTTGCTGAGAAAAATGACTAAACTGACTTTTTTCTTTATTTAATGCCAGCAAGGTCCCTTCTTCTTACCATGTGCGACTGAGAAGGACTGGGCCTCATACAGTATTAAGTCCAAACATGTGCCACTGCTGTTTAGTCTCCCACCTCTAGCACGTCTTCGGACACCTCCTCCTTAGGGTCCACAAGGTCTTGAAGGAGGTAATGTGCCATTCTGTTGTGATTTACTGATAAGGATATAGAATGAAATGGAATTTGAAGAGTTCTCTTGGGTTTGTTCTGTCTTCTAGAGTTTTCTTGGGTATTGTGTTTAGTTTTCTTGAGGAATTAACTGTCAATCGTTAATTTCTACAAGTCATTAATGAGGGTTATTTAATGTATTGTTTGTTTTCAGTGTCTTCTGTAACTCTATAGAAGGACCACTGGCATACCTTCGTCTAATATGATTAATTAGTCATGTATTGCTTAAAATTACGTATTGGTTAAGTTTTGTGTGGAATAGTGTCTCTGAGTGATTTGTGAGATTCTTGGTTTAGGGGTTTGATTCCATGATCTTGTCTGGTGTGATTCTAGATTTCCCTCATCTTCTGTCCTGGTTTTTTAATCTCAACGTTCATTCCCTTGTGACTGTTAACACAGTAACCCCTAGATCGTTCTACATCCCCATAAACACAGTAACACCTTTCACAAATTTTTTCATCCATCTTCATTCATTATTGTGTAGTAGATTACAGCATTCTGACCTACTAATTTCAACATTGCTTTAGGCGAATGTAGGCTTTGAAATTTGTTGCATGTGTAATCTGGATCATACCAAGTACACAGTTGTTATCCTTCACATGTAAGCCGTCTACCTGTCTGGGCTCCAATCTTTGCAGAGTAGGCTTTTATTAATTAAAATGAGTGAGTAGTTACTAAGTAGTTTGGTTTCTTATAGATTTTGATTAAATAGTTGATGCAATTATTATAAATTCTTAAAAGTAAAGAGGGCTTTCCTATCATTTGCTGAGAAAAATGACTAAAATGACCTTTTTCTTTATTTAATGTCGGCCCCGTCTTCCTTCCATGTGCAATGGAGAAGGACTAGGTAGGGATGGCAATGGGGAGGGTAGGGTAAGGGGATTGATTAAATTATCATCCCCATACCCGACTTCATTCCCCATCCCCTTACCCGCCCCAATCCCCGTAATAAGAAATTGAGGATTCCTAGTCTTCGTCTCCATTGGGGATTAGGTCCCCGTACCCGCCCCAATCCCCGTTAACTATATTACTAAATTATTATATAAAAATTCATACAAATAATTATGGATTGTAAAGCATGAAGTTAAAATCAAACATCAAAATAAAATAAATTATTTATTTCAATCAAACAAAAATAAATACAAGTCTTGATTAAAAAAGAACAATAAAAGTCTGGATTCAACAAAAAAAATCCACAAGCAACTGCTTACCTAACAACTTGCTCATTCACTCCAACAAGGTGAAGTGAATAATATCAAAAATATATTGACAGAATTTAAATATTGACAAAAAGATGAAGTTTACATAAATATTTATTTATAAATAAGATTAAATATATATTTCAGATAATTCTTATTGGGTGGGTATGGGGTTGGGGATCAAAATATCATCCCTGCCCCGTACCCGATTTTAAAATTCGAATATTGGGGATCCGCGTCCCCGATACCTGATTTCTCCCGAATTTCTCCCCGTTAGGGTCGAATACCTGATGGGGATTATTGCCATCCCTAGGACTGGGCCTCTTACAGTATAAAGTCCAAACATGTGCCACCACTATTTGGTCTCCCTCTAGCACATCTTCGGACACCAGCTGCTCAGGATCCACAAGGTCTTGAAGGAGGTAATGTGATGATTTGTGTTATGATGCTTGCATTTAGTAATAGAAAGGTAATGTGATCTTGTTGTGTTTTGCAGGTCATAATCCTCTTGCCTTAGCTATTGGCCATGGTTCTATTTTTGGTTTCGCTGGCCCCTTTGACCCTTATTTGGTGCAGGGGCGATGTCCTGATTTAGTAAGTCCTGTTTTTGATTTTAATGCTTGGTAATGATTTGGTAATGGTACTGAATTAATCTTTTTTTACATTTTACAATCTTATTACAATTCATTATCATTTTTTATTACTAAATTTAGTTTTGTTTCCTGTGTTTGCAGGTTTGATACTGCTTGAAGAATCAGTTTTTTGAATCATGAGATAGTTTATATTTTTGATTTGGCTGTTCAGACTCCCAAATTTTTAGTTATTGTTACAACAAAAATAGGTATGTTTAGACTGTTGATGTGTGTAGGCTATAAATAAACCTAAATTGAGCTTGCACATTTCTAGTCTTTATTGTTCAGCTTGTTCATCACACTATTAGAAAACATCAAAAGAGAGTCTCTAAGAGAGAGAAATAAACCAAAATTGAGCTTCCACATTCTTAGTCTTTATTGTTCAGCTTGTTCATCACACTATTAGAAAACATCAAAAGAGAGAGAAATAAACCAAAATTGAGCTTCCACATTCGTAGTCTTTATTGTTCAGCTTGTTCATCACACTATTAGAAAACACCAAAAGAGAGAAAACTTGAGATAGTAAAGTATTAATGCATGCATGTAAATTAAACTTGGTACTTTGTATGCACTTCATGGTTCAGGATTGGATATATATGTTTCTTTTTTTATATTGTTTTGTATTCACCAATAATGATCAAACTGTCCAGTTGGCGAACATATATTGCTGTGTATTTCATTTCTTATGTTGCCGAACTAAAGTCAGATATATGTCCAGTTCCAGTTGGTAAATTATTTATGTGGTTTTTGTTTGCAGGTTCTTTGGTTGGCTGCCTTCTGAATTGATGAAGACTTTCAGTTTTTGTACCTAATTTTGCCTCAGTTTTTCTAACCTCAGTGGCTTTGTTCCTCGGTGCAATTTAATCTCAATTAGAAGACTTGATCAGTGCCTTCTGAATTGATGAAGACTTTCATTTTTGTACCTAATTCTGCCCCAGTTTTTTTAGCCTTAGTGGCTTTATTCCTCGGTGCAATTTAATCTCAATTAGAAGACTTGATCAGTGCCGTCTGAATTGATGAAGACTTCAGTTTTTGTACCTAATTCTGCCTCAGTTTTTTTTATCCTTCTGAATTAATGAAGACTCTCAATTAGTGAATCATTTTGATTTCGTGTTTATTGATCCTTTCTTTGTGTGTGTGTTTTTCGAAATAGGTGTGACCATGATTTGTGTTTATAATTAGTGTTATGGGTTGTTCCATGAGTTGTGACTTTTGGTAGCGATTTCATCTGCTGTCTATGAATCAATTTGGTCTGAGATAGATATGTGTCTGAAATTATTAGGCTTGTAAATCAGCGTGATACAATTCAAGTTTGACTCATGTGTTACTGCTCAGCTCGTGTTCGTAAAATAAATAAGTCGAGTTTAAGCTCAACAGAAAGCTTGATCAGATAATCAAGCTGAGCTTAAACTCTAATATATTCAGTTTGTAAGGCTCATGAACATTGTGAATGATTTGGAATTGTATCTCTACTGTGCTCCTACTTTGCGACAGTGAACTAGTGCAAATGTAATCCTGTTAATAGCGTGAGTCTATTCATTCCTCAGTCAAAATACATAGATGTCTCACCATCTTTTGGATTGTCATTGTTGCCTTAACTATCAAATTCATCCTCAGGGAATCTATATTCACAATTGTTGAATGCTCTGTAGGGCATAACAAGTTAAAACATCGAAAACCAAAATTTCAATTCAACTCGGTTGCGGTATCCTAACTTAACATAACTACGCCAACCAAGTTAAGTCAACAACCATATGATGGGAAGTCACGATACTGGCGATAAACCCTAAGAGCAAATGCACCAATGGGGTCATTGGCTAACCCATTGGCCGATTGAGGAAAAAAATATAATGCAGCGGTCCAAAATCAGTTGGGCAATTGATGGGGTCCATCAAGTCAGGCAATTGGTTAGACAATTTTTGGTCATCCAATTGCCCAACCAATTCGTGGGATCCACTAGCTTCTGCTGGGCCCGTACAACTCACAAATAGGCAAAATATTCACTTGAAATGCAAACTTTGCATAGAAGGGTTCTCAAACCTCCATCATCCCACATTTTCAAGGCAATTGCTTTCCAATTGCACCAGCTTATTTGTTATAGATTTTTTTTTTTTTTTTGGTTACAATTTGTTATAGATTTTGCTAAACTCTAAACAATATATATTTCTTTTCCCAATGAAAGAAAGGGTAATTTTTAATGTTATTTTTATTCTTATTTATTTTCATTGGATGAGAAATTTATATTTCTATAAAAAATTCTTGCTTTTTTTTTTCTTGTGAGAAATCTGATCTCATCGTTTGTCTTAAAAATTGTTATATTAATAGTTTACAATTAATTGTGTTCGTAAATCAATTAATAAATCAAATCTATGATTTAATCTTATTTTTAATTAATAACATATTTAAATGTAAATAGTGAATTGGTGTGTCAATTGCCTTTTATTGGTGCATTGTATAAGCTAGAGGCAATTGCTAATTTTGGATGAATAGTCGATTGGTAGTACTAATTTGGTTGGCAAATCAGCAATTGCCCTTGCTTCATGGGTGCATATGCTCTAACAACAAGATCGAACTCGTCTACAACAATCCCCAAGGCTTCAGTCGTCTTCTATGGCAACGAAGAATCTGTGGTCACAACGAGCTGTTGCCTAACTTGTTTTTAAACAGGGGGGAGCAATATTAGTTTCAGCTACCATTCCGACAAGGATGTGGTAGTGTAGAAATGCTCAATCTCGTCCATGTCGATGGTAACATTTGATTTTGAATAATGTTCACAATAGTTTCATAACATTCAATTTAGTGTTCAATTCGGTTAAGTGTCCCACATATAGATGAGCTAGTGTCACATGCACCAAAATATTGTCTTCAAAGACTAAATCTACTTCTAATTACAATTTATACATGGCTCAACTTTAAACTCGAACTTTTGAATCAAGCATCCTTCTCAAGCCTTACTAATCAAGAGATAAAAGTTTTGTATTTTGTCAACTTATTTTGGCATCAACGCATCGTTATGAATATTAGTATTTATTATTAGTGTAATATATGGCCAACATTTGTTCATTCCAAGTGCCATTAGGATGATGAAAATGATACATGATCGAGTTGTTTTGCAATTGTATTAACTTCTATTGTTCTTCAGTTCTTAAGTGATCGAATTAATTATAAGACGTTAAAAGATTTTTTTTTTTTTGGGTAAACAAGCAATCTTTGGAGAAGAACAGAAAGCAGATACAAAGGCACTGGCCTCAACCAAAGTCCACCTCCAAATTAAAACTACACAAAGGGGGGAATAGACCAACATCGTACAAAACAGAATATGAATTAAGGAAAGAGGAGGATTGGATACCCAATCCGGGGGACAAACTTTCCTATAAGCGAAAGCAGAAACACAATAAGCTGCCGAATTCGCCTTCTTGCCTAGCAAGGTCAATTTAACAGAAACCATGCAAGATGGGGAAGAACCCCTAGATGCTTCCAAGAAATAACAATTCGGAAAGTAACGATGCTTAAGAACTTGAGCCCAAAGAGCATTAGGATTGTTATACAGGCGCCATCCTTGTTTAGCTATAGAGAATCATTAAAGTCCTCAAGCTGACGAAAACCCAAACCACCATTCGATTTAGAATTGCATAAGCAGTCCCAACTGATTCAATGAATCCCAGAAGTAGATGAATCCAAAGAAAAATAATAGTTTGGTTGCATACTCTCGATCTTGATTTACATTGCATGCATGGATATACATAATTAAATCAGTTTGTTCACTTTTCCATTATTCCAATCTAATCATCGGCGTCAGATTTCATCTTTATGATAACTTCCTTCTTGCGTGGGAGATTATAAAGAATGTCATATTTGATTGAGTTCATCTTTAGATTTAGATCGAGCATCTCAATCAAATGCGTCCTATTTCTATGTGGAACCACAAAATTTGTTACTCCAACTTACTCTTCGAATTAATTTTAGGGTAAATTCCTCCTATGGTACCTGAGGTATTGCTACTTGGACAGTTTGATACCTGATGTATTAAAGGGGACAGTTTGATACTTGAAGTTAGACTCCGTTTGACACTTTGGTACTTCTGTTAATTTTTTTGTTAAATGTAAGGATAAAATTGACATATAGAATATATGTATAAAACATAATAAAAAAACATGAGTTTGTGGGTTGATTTTCTTCATAATTTTATAGGTATGAATTAATGCTTATGGGTTATGTTGAAGGTGAAATATTCGAATTTTATGTTTAAGAAATATAGTAATCATATAGTGAACACCCATGAGAGTACTCTATTGAAACTAGTCTTGTACAACTAAATTTTTTTAAACATAAAATTCAATTATGTCAACTTTAACATAACCCAAAAACATTAATTCATTTTCATTTTCTCCTAAATGACCCGAAAAATGATGAAGACCTAAAATAATACCAAATAATATTATCGCATTGTGTTTATGAAGAGGAGGAAAAATCCAAGTTTTGGAGGAAAAATCAATGGATTCATAGAGAATAGTACAAAAAAAATATCTGATTATTATATTTCTTTAACATAAAATTCGAATATTTCACCTTCAACATCACTCATAAACATTAATTCATACCTATAAAATTATGAAGAACGGCAATCAACCCACAAACTCATGTTTTTTTATTATGTTTTTATACATATATTCTGAATGTCAATTTTATCCTTACATTTAACAGAAAAATTAACAGAAATACAAAAGTGTCTTACAGAGTCTAACTTCAGGTACCAAACTGTCCCCTTTAATACATCGAGTATCAAACTGTCCAAGTAGCAATACCTCAGGTACCTCAAACTTCAGTATAACTAATGCAACTCCATCGTGTTAATTTTCTGTCATATGTTGACCTTTTAACTTTAACTACAAGAATTGTTTCACATCAGTTTCCTTGGCATTTATATATAACTAGTATCAAAGCCATGTTTATGATTCTACATCGAAAAAGTTATCGATGGGATGTGGATTTGCATACTCTACTGACATGCAAAGACCTTTCGTTTATATTCTATCGCGGAAAGACAGATCTGCAATGGCAGGTCGTAAATTACGGGGAAAAAAGGGGCAAAACCTTCCGTTCAGTCAAACAGTGCTATGAACAGTGCTAGCCCTAGGGGCTTTAGTATATAATGGCTTGATCAAATTAGTCTCCATGACAACTTCCAGGTACTATAGATGAGAAAGTACAGACTCTTCGAGTCTTCGCCCATATAGCTAGCTGAAGTAAAATTAATCATAGCATGTATTTCTTTGCTTCATATCATCTGCATCTCAAGTTTTCATGAACTAGCTAGCAAGCAATGAAACGCCCCAAACCTTCCTAATTTTACACCAAATTAATAGACCAACATGCAATAAGGTAATCACAAACTAATTAATCATCAACAATATTGATCCTGCGGAGTCGGGGCCTATTTGGCTCCATCAGTCTGTCAGTATGGATTTCCAGTGTGAAGTCTAGTTGGGTCGATTGTCCTGCGATAGTATCCAAGTTGGTGCTCTTGCGGACTTTTGCTCCACAACTCATTGTAATTCATTCATTGTTAATGAAGTTCCTATTTGATCAAAAAAAACAAACAATATTGATCCTAGCTATGAAATCCATCCCAACATCAATTTGCATTAATTCTGCACTGTATATGAATGGTTCCTGAAACGTCCCACCATAACTAGAAGAAAAATCACTAATTACTTCTTGGGATGCTTAACGAAGAAGTTATCACTTGAACGATACCACCTAGATGAGTTGATCGATATTTCAGGGAAATCGAATACCCAGAGATTATAAGTTATAAGCACAACAATGTTTTCATCGTATCTTTCCGTATGCGCCCATGAATTACGATGACGATGGCGAAATAAAACGAAATTTTGAAACCCATGCCAGATACAAACCAGAAAACGAGACTTCATTTACAGAAACATGCGTGTACATCAAAATTAAGCAGGAATTGTATCTTATGTCTCCATTACAGTTCAAGGAAGCTAGCTAGTCTTGCAGCAACAACGCTACACCATCCTCCTTTTCCTTCTATTTACAACACCACCATTTTTTAGGGGAAATTCTAGTGTACTTGTGGGTATCTCATACCCACATTTACAAAAGTGACCACAAATTTGTTGTCAGAGTGGTAATGTTGAGTCCTATTTTGTGTAATCTTAGTTCTAATAATAGTAATTACACCTCTTACGACATTGTTACAAGCTTTTGAACAAATTCGTTGTCAACGTTGTAATTTTTGTTTAACTATATGTAAATAGTGGAAATGAATATGGTAACTTTTGTTCTCAATGTTGTAATTTTTGTTTAACTATATGTAAATAGTGTAAATAAATATGGCAACTTTTGTTCTCAATGTTGTAATTTTGGTTCAAATAATTGTAATTTTTTGTTCAAATAGTTGTATATGAATGTATGAGATACCCACAAGTACCATAGCTTGTCTCATTTTTGAGAGGCTTTGTCTGCTCGTACAAATCCGAAATCAAGCGAAATCGTTTCTTCTCAATTCGCTTACCGAAACCCACTTCATCTTCATCTTCATCTTCCTCTTCAAACACTCTAAAGGGAGAAGAAGACACCTGATCATGATCATCGTGATGAGTAGTTGGCGTTGTTTTACCAACGCTTTCTTCTTCAGTGCCGTAGTAAATCACTAAATCGTATCGGAGCTTGCGCTGAGTTGTATGAGCAGATTTGCTGTGTCTATTATTTCCAAGTCCGAAACACTCGAACTGTTCCTCTTCATGCCTGCTGCTGCTGATTTTGCCATTTCTATAACTTAGCCAAGTTAACGAGGAGTCCCTGGCAAAAGAGTTTTTAGGGTTGTGGTATGTGGCTTCACCAAGTTTCCTTTTCTTTTGCTTTATATACCAGGCGTTAGTCGGTTGCGACATAATTCTTTAGTATTGTTTTTTCTTTTTTCTTCTTTCGTATCAAGACCTAGTCCTTGTAAGATGCGGAAATGCTTTCTTATTTGGGTTCTTGACCCAAAGCACCAAAATGAGGGAAAATTATCCTACTTATCCCAGCAAAAGATTTTTATTACCACTTACCCAATTTAAAGGGAAATGACAACTTTGCCCATAACATAATTAAGAAATTGCATCATGCCACTCTCATCTCTTTCCTCCCTCTCTCTCTCTCTCTCTCTCTCTCTCTCTCTCTCTCTCTCTCTCTCTCTCTCTCTCTTCAATTCCAAAGTAGAGCCATGGAATCGAGTCTGTCTTCACTGCACGACCCTCACCATCTCTCTCATAACCTAACCTTTTGAACCCTAAGCCCATACTGAATCGCCGGAATCTCAACCTACAATTCCACTGTCTCAGTCTCAAACTCAATCTCCAAAACCGAACCGATCACCTCTTCCACACCCGAACCGGCCGTGAGCCCAGTCTACACTCCCACACCTCCGAACCAGGACCTCCGCACCCCTTACAGCCTCCGCCTTCTCTTGCATTTCAGCCGGTGATGGAAAACAGGGCTGAGCAACCGCGATAGAATTAACTCAATCGAGGAATCAAGGGTTCCAAGCGATGAGGAAAATAGGGATGAGCCAGCTCCTGGACGCCTCCGGTGCTCGACATAGGCTGTGGCAGACGAGATAGATGATTGGGTGCCCAGAGCTTTTCTTTGGGTGCCCAAATCAATTTCTCTCTTTCCTTTTTTTTTTTTGTGGTAAAATGAGGGCAGAAGGCCCAATATGGAAGAAAAAAATGAAAAAAAAAAAAAAAAAAAAAAAAAAAAAGGTTCTATTGGGCCAATAGAAGTGTGTTAAAGGTCTATTGGGGGGCAATAGACGTTTTGAATTAATGTAATCTTCTCGTTCTTTTTCTTTAATTAAAGTTTTATTTGTCTAAATCTAGGGAGATTAGTTTCTATTTCAGCAATTGAAAGTTCTATTGGAGGGCAATAGACGTCTCTTGGGGGGTAATACATGGCTGATAGATGTCTACTGGGGGCAATAGACGTCTATTGGGGGCAATACATGGCTGATAGACGTCTATTGGGGGCAATAAACATTTCCAGTGAGGTTTTCAAAAAAGTCCAGTGGGCAGCGGCAGGTGAATGGAATCCGATGAAAGTTGGCCGAAATCCAGCAACCGATGATTGGAATCCGGTGGCCGGTGACCGGGCTCCAAC
Organism: Rosa chinensis; assembly: GCF_002994745.2. Lineage (NCBI taxonomy): Eukaryota > Viridiplantae > Streptophyta > Magnoliopsida > Rosales > Rosaceae > Rosa > Rosa chinensis. The sequence goes on along the minus strand of NC_037094.1, from coordinate 44,909,748 downwards.
GAAGTCTCCTATGGTTTCTCTCTCTCTCTCTCTCTAAGTAACAAAGGGGTAAGGGTAAAATGGTATTAAAAAAAAAATCTTAATGGAGTATTAGGGAAGAGCTCCTTAGAGTGTTTTGGGTAAGTGAGAACTAAAAAAACTTAATGGGGTAAGTGGTAAAAAATTTTCTAGAAATGGGGTAAATGGACAAAAAGCCATTTTATATCTTGGGTCAATACATTATTCTTGGTTTTCCTTCTCCTCCACTCATGCATCACCATGGACTGGGCCAGCTCTTTAAAGGCTTAGTTTTGGCCCATGTTGACACCTTTTGACAAAGTGAAATTCGAAACAAAACATTATATCAAATTCTTAGATAAGGCAGGCGTGCCACATGGTTGATACGCCTGGGCAATTATGTTTTTGTGTCTCTTAATTGTATTTCTAAACTATCTCTGTTTTATTAAAAATGAAATACTCAAAACATCCCCCTCACTACCTCCCATGCATGAGCACTGATTGGTTGAGCGTACCAATCACGTGGCACGCCTGCCTTATCTAAGATTTTCTAAATCAATTTGGATCCGACGTTTCTCAATGTTTAGGGTTATAAATCGCCTCGATACGTTTTGAATTCGGCTCGTGTTTGACCGTTCAGCTCGTGTTTGTAAAATAAATGACTCAAGCTTGATCTCAACATTAAGCTTGATTGGATGATCAAGCTGAGCGTAAACTCATGAACATTGTGAATGACTTAGTTGGATCTATACTATACGGCTACTTTTCAACGTGTGAACTAGTGCATATGTATTCCTGCCATCGTCTTCTGGAGCATCTACTTTTCGACGGTTAAGTTTCATTTGAATAAGGTTTACAACAGTTTCATAACATATAATATAGTGTTCAATTCGGTTTAAATGTTCCACATATAAATGAGTGTCACGCCAAAACATTGTCTCCGAGGAGTGAATCTACTTTTAAGAGCAATTTATGGATGTCTCAACCTTATATCTCATCTTGAATCAAACAATCTCCTCAAGCCTTACTAATCAAGAGATATGTTTTTGTATTGTGTTATTTTCAACTTATTTTAGCATCATTATCAATATCAGTAATAGTGCCATTAGGGTGAAGAAAAAGATACATAATCGAGTTGTTTTGGAATTGTACGTATTTCTCTTCTATTGTTCTTCAAATCTTTAGTGAATTAATTATATATAAGATTATCTTAGTTAACAGTTTGATTCCGATTAAGGACTTGTATTGCATATATAGCTACATAAATATATATCAGATTGTTCTGTACTTGCATTTTTCCAATTTAATGTACGTTTCCGCATGAGAGTTCATCTTCATGAAGAGGGTTTAAACTTTGGAGCATCACAATCAAATACGTCCCTTTTCTATGTGGTCGAAATTTTGAAACCACAAAATTTGTTACTGCAATTTACTCTTCAAATTTTAATACCTCAAACTTTAGTTACAAGAATTGCTTGACATCAATTTCCTTGGCATTTCTATATCATGGCTTGATTGAATGGATCTCCATGACAACTTTGAGGTACTAAACTAACTTGCAACAAAAATATAGATGACAAATTAGACTCTTCACTCATGTAGTTGTGGTAAAATTAATCATGGCATGTATTTCCTTTGCAGCATATAATCTGCATCTCAACCAGCAAGCAACTAAAGCCACCAATCCTTCCAAACTTCACACCAAATTAATAGAACAACATGCAAGAAGCTATGAAACCCCAGCATCCTCTTCATTTTCCATATCATTTCTGGATAATTGGAATTTCTTAAAATGAAAATTTTCAAAGTAGCGTGATCGCACGTGTCACCTGAAACGTTCCACCATAACTAAAAGAAAAATCACTAATTACTTGCTTGGGATGCTTAACGAAGAAGTTATTACTTGAACGATACCACCTAGATGTGTTGATCGATGTTTCAGGGAAATCGAATACCCAGATATTATAAATTATAAATACAACAATGTTTTCATCGATCTTTCTGTATACGCCCATGAATTACGATGACGATGCATGGCGAAATGAAACGAAATTTTGAAACCCATGCCAGATACAACCAGAAAACGAGACTTCATTTACAGAAACATGCGTGTACATCAAAATTAAGCAGGAATTGTACCTTATGTCTCCATTACAGTTCAAGGAAGCTAGCTAGTCTTGCAGCAACAACACTACACCATCCTCCTTTTCCTTCTATTTACCGCACCATCCTCCTTTTCTAAACACTACACCATCCTCCTTTTGAGAGGCTTCGTCTGCTCGTACAGATCCGAAATCAAGCGAGATCGTTTCTTCTCGATTCGCTTACCGAAACCCAATTCATCTTCATCTTCTTCTTCAAACACTCTATATTTAAAGGGAGAAGAAGACACCTGATCATGATCATCGAGATGAGCAGTTGGCGTTGTTTTACCAACGCTTTCTTCTTCAGCGCCGTAATAAATCGTATCGGAGCTTCCGCTGAGTTGTATGAGCAGATTTGCTGCGTCTATTATTTCCGCGTCCGAAACACTTGAACTCTTCCTCTTCCTGCCTGCTGCTGCTGCTGATTTCGCCATTTCTATAACTTAGCTGAGTTAACGAGGAGTCTCTGGCTCTCGTTAATTTGGTTTTGTTTTTGGGGTTGTGGTATGTGGCTTCACCAAGTTTCCTGTTCTTTGCTTTATATACAAGGCGTAAGTCGGTTGCGACATAATTCTTTAGTATTTAATTTATTTATTTTTTCATATCAAGACCTAGTCCTTGTAAGATACGGGAATGCTTTTTTATTTCTTGGGTGAGTTGTCAATACATTATTGATTATTCTTGGTTTTTCTTCTCCTATACTCATGCATGACCATGTATGGGCCGGATCTTTAAGGCTTAGTTTTGGCACATGTTGAGTCCATTTGACAACACGTATTTGGATCCATTTCTTAATTTTTAGGGTTATAAGTGGGCTCGATACAATTTTAGTTTGACTTTTATTTGACTGTTCAGCTCATGTTCGTTAAATAAATGACTTGAGGGTGAGCTTAACATTAAGCTTGATAGGATAATCAAGCTGAGCATAAACTCATGAACATTGTGAATGGCTTGGTTGGATCTATACTGTACGGCTCCTTTTCGACGATGAACTAGTGCAAATGTACTCTTGTCACCATCTTCTAGAGCGTCATTGTTGCCTTTGTAAGATATTTTCAAGTCATAATTGTGAGCAAATCACTACGGTAAAAGTCCCCACATTAAATACTGTAAACTATCTCAGAACGAATACATGAAATTAAACTCTCTGTAAAACATTTTAGGAAAGTGAACAACAATCTTACTTGAACCACTCAAGTTATTATTCTCCCAAGTCCACCTTTAGGTTTCTCTTCTAGTTACTGAGACTATTTTTATAATGAGAAAACAACATGTGTATCAGCAGGGACCAAATCTAATCGACATATATACAGTTAATTAGCCATTCATGTCAATTTCTTCCATCAAAAAACTGTCATTATGTGTTAACAGTATCTACAAACTAAACATCATATTATAAGTATGACCAAATATGATTTGATATATTCTCTATACTTAATTCAATGCTTGATAATAGTTTTTGGTACTTGATCTTATTGTCCCTTTGAAAGCGAACTACTTTAGCTAGAAAGGTCGCTAGTGTTTGATGGCTGAGCATGATGACGATAATCTTATCATGATTAATGAGTTCCTTCTATAAAACGAAAAATCATGTTCGATAACTTTCCGGTTAATTGCATAATTACTGTTTAGGCCTATTATCCAGATCAAAAAGTCTGTGGATCATTTTTTGGTTAAATTATTGAGATCTCATTTTCGTATGCAGACGTACAACAGCAAGGTTGGATTGTGGACCCTGCTTCTCCAATGATTACTGTGAAGAAGCAGCCTATTATTACCGAGCAGAAATTGAATCCCAGTAAATTGCAGAGCTTGACGGAATATATGTATTCCATCTGGAGCATTAATTCAGTTTTAAGGCGACTGAAGCTGCGAATTGTCTTTATCAAGCAGCTGCTTAATTACTTGGATTATGATTTAGCAGGGTAAGAGCTTCAAAAATTTCAGATTGTGTATCTATGGAAGCTTTTGAGCATATTATTCTCTGGAATCGTTTCGGTAGGTACTTATTATAACTAGTGTTACTTTTACCTAATTATCTTGTCATCTGAAGTATCTTTGCCTAGCTAATGCTGATTTTACTGCTTTTAATCGAGAGTTGTCTTAACTTTGAGAGTTTGAGTTATTTGATTACAACATATTTTTCATATATTTGGCTGGTAATGACATTCACGAAATGGATAAGTTCATCTTGCACTTGCTGAAACATGGCTAAGGGTTGGTATGCTCCCCCATTCTAACAATCTCAAAGACTCAAACCCTCCACTCCATTCTAACAAGCTCAAAACCCCAACCAAAGAAATAAAATTTTACGGTACATTAATGTATTGATACACTACGTACGTAGACTTTGTTCGAGACAGAGATAGACTGATTCAATACAAAAGTACGTAGAGTTTGTCTCAAATTAGTCTACCAATGCATATATTTTTTGAATCATAATAGTTCACTCAATGTATTGGTAATTGATGTAAATGAATCCAGAACAATAAACTATAAATATCTGGGCAGCTTTGTGGGTTTTGTTATGGGTTTTGACGTGTATGATTTGGAGTCATTTGGCCTGTGAATTTTTTCCTCAGAAGTTGGTCGTTTGATTGCTTCCCAAGAAAAACATAGTTCCCTGAACATCATCGATCTTCATTTTCCAAATAATTTCTGGATAATTGGAATTCGTAAAATGAAAAGTTTCAAAGTAGGGTGATCGTGTCACCTGAAACGTCCCACCATAACTAGAAGAAAGATCACTAATTACTTGCTTTTGGGATGCTTAACGAAATGAAGTTATATATAACTTGAACGATACCACCAGATGTGTTGATCGATATTTCAGGGAAATCGAATACCCAGAGGTTATAATTTATAAGCACAACAATGTTTTCATCGATCTTTCTGTATGTGCCCATGAATTACGATGACGATGGCGAAATGAAACGAAATTTTGAAACCAAGATACAAACCAGAAAACGAGTCTTCAATTCATTTACAGAATCATGCGCGTACATCAAAATTAAGCAGGAATTGTATCTTTGTCTCCATTACAGTTCAAGGAAGCTAGCTACACTTGCAACAACAACACTACACCATCCTCCTTTTCCTTCTATTTACAACACCACCATTTTTAAGAGGCTTCGTCTGCTCGTACAGATCCGAAATCAAGCGAAATCGTTTCTTCTTAATTCGCTTACCGAAACCCACTTCATCTTCATCTTCCTCTTCAAACACTCCATATTTAAAGGCAGAATTAGAAGGCACCTGATCATGATCATCGGGATGGGCAGTTGGCGTTGTTTTACCAACGCTTTCTTCTTCTGCGTCGTAGTAAATCGTATCGGAGCTTCCGCTGAGTTGCATGAGCAGATTTGCTGCGTCTATTATTTCCGAGTCCGAAACACTTGAACTCTTCCTCTTCCTGCCAGCTGCTGCTGCTGCTGATGATGATGATTTCGCCATTTTTATAACTTAGCCGAGTCAACGTGGAGTCTCTGGCTCCCGTTTGGTTTTGGTTTTGGTTTTGGTTTTGGGGTTGTGGTCTGTACGTGGCTTCACCAAGTTTCCTTTTCTTTGCTTTATATACAAGGCGTAAGTCGGTTGCGACATAATTCTTTAGTATTGTTTTTCTGGTCCTTATAAGATACGGAAATGCTTTTTTTATTTCTTGGGTGAATACATCTTTTTTTTTTTTTTGGTCTGATCACCATGCATCATTCTTTGTTTTTCTTCTCCTACACGGCCAGTCGGCTACACTCATGCGCAGGAACATGGACTGGGCCGGGTCTTTAAGGCTTAGTATTGGCCCATGTCGAGTCCATTTGACAGGATAAAATCCGGAACAAAATATATTAATTTGGATTCGTGTCTGAAATTGTTGGGCTTGTAAATTGGCTTGATACAATTCGATTTTGACACGTGTATGACCGTTCAACTCGTGTTCGTAAAATAACTCAACATTAAGCTTGATAGGGTAATGGAGTTGAGCTAATATAAACTCTAATATATATATATATATACACACACACACACACACACACATGCCCGATCACAGGCGGACGCTAAAGTGCGGACGTCGATGCAGCAGGCGGTTCCAGGCGGCGACGGCTGGGTGGGGCTTGCCGAAGGGAGGCCGGAGGCGTCCCAGACCTCTTCTGGGCAGCGATCCAGGTCGGAGGAGGTCGGGGTTGCCGGTTTCTGGGCAGCCACCTCACCTACAACTGCAGGTTCTGTGCAGCGCTGCAGAATGGTCGCCGGCGACTCCACCCGACCGTAGACTGGCTTCGCAGACCCCCGGCATCCATTCGGCAAGCAGCGCCGCGCTGTCAACGCTCGATCGGGCCCGGAGGAGAAACGTCCGCACTTTTTCTGGGTTGCGGACGTCCGCTCTCGAACAGCTGTGTGTGTGTGTGTGTGTGTGTGTGTGTGTGTGTGTGTGTGTGTGTGTGTGTATTTGTAAAGCTCATGAACATTGTGAATGACTTGGAATTGGATCTCTACTATATGCCTTCTTTGTGATAGTGAACTAGTGCAAATGTAATCTTGTCACCTGTGTGAGTCTATTCATTCCTCAGTACAAATAGATAAATGTCTCACCATCTTCTGGAGTGTCATTGCTGCCTTACCTATCAAATTTGTCCTTAGGGATTCTATATTCATAATTGTTGAATGCTCTATCGAGCATTACAACTTAAAACCTCGAACACCAAAATTCCAGTGCAACTCGGTTGCGATGTCCTGACTCAACATAACTAAGCCAACCGAGTTAAGTCAACAACCATATGGTGGGAAGTCACAAACTAGTGATAAACCGTAACAAGAAGATTGGATTTGTCTACTACAATCTCGAGGCCTCGGTCGTATCTATGGCGGCTAAGAATTTGTGCTTGCAACAAAGCTGTTGCCTAACTTGTTTTTAAACAGCGGGAGCACCAAAAGATTTAGCTGGGAATGGCAAGGAGGACAAGGATGTGGTGGTGAAGAAAAGTTCAATCTCGTCCATGTCGATGGTGACACATTTGGGGTTAAGTTTCATTTTGAATATAGTTCACAATAGTTTCATAACATTCAATTTAGTGTTTAGTTTGGTTTTTTTTTTTTTGTCTGAATTTAGTTTGGTTTAAGTTTCCCACATATGAGCTAGTGTCACAAGCATCAAAACAAATATTGTCTCCGAAGACTAAATCTACTTCTAAATACAATTCATACATGCCTCAACTTTAAACTCGAACTTCTTGAACAAAACATCTTTTCAAGTTTGTGATGAGCTGTGACCTGTTGGTAAATTATAATTCCAACATTAAAAAATGTCATGGATTCGATTCTCACTTACATATGTAAATATATGGTGGGCTAAAGATTTTCTAAAAAAAAAAAAAATCTTCTCAAGCCTTACTAATCAAGAGATAAAATTTTTGTATTTTCTCAAAAAAATTTGACATCGACGCATCGTTATTAGTATTTATTATTATTGTAATATATGGTCAACAGTTGTTCATTCCAAGTGCATTAGGATGATGAAAATGATACACGATCGAGTTGTTTTGCAATTATAATATTATCTTCTATTGTGCTTCAGTTCTTAGGTGATCGAATTAATTATAAGACGTTAACAGTTTGATTGCATACTCTCTTATATAAATAAATCAGTTTGTTCACCATTTCCATTATTCCAATCTAATCATCGGCGTCAGATTTCATCTTTGTGATAATTCCCTTCTTGCGTGAGTTCGTCATATAATATTATAATATATATGTCATATTTGATTGAGTTCATCTTTAGATTTAGAGCATCTCAATCAAATACGTCTATTTCTTTGTGGAACCACAAAATTTGTTAGTCCAACTTACCCTTCGAATTAATTTTACTACCTCAAACTTCTATATAACTAATTAATGCAACTCCATTGTGTTATGATTTTGACCTTTTAACTTTAACGACAAGAATCGATTCATATCAATTTCCTTGGCATTTGTATATCGTGGCTTGATCAAATTGGTCTCCATGACAACTTTCAGTTTCAGGGACTGTAGATGAGAAAGTACAGATCGCTATTGACCATGTACTTCTTTGCATCATATCATCTGCATCTCAAGTTCTCAACAAGCTAGCAAGCAACCAAACCTTCCAAATTTTACACCAAATTAATAGAAAAACATGCAAGAAGGTAATCACAAACTAATTAATCATCAATATTGATCCTAGCTATGAAATCCCAACATCGATTTGCATTAATTCCGCACCATATGTTCATGGTTCTTGATACAGAGAATAGAATTTTACTCTTGTCTAAAAAATCCCACTCTTGAGGCTACACCATACCATACAGTACAGAGATTCATATTGTTGATCACCCAAAACAAACAATTACACAAAGGTACGTCGAATTCATATTTGGAAAAATTGGACAGAAATTAGAATTCATCGCAAGTCTTCAGGTACAGTCAAGATTTTACCGAGAAGTTGATGGAACGCAGCGTTTAAGCCAAAGCTCGAACCAGACGCTGGAGGCTGAGCTTTTCTAGTCCATCCCCGTCTTCAGGCACAAAGCAGTCAATGGTCATCTCATCCAACGCTCCACATTTCTTCACCTCACCAACCGCTTGCGCTTCCATCAGCAGTGGCGATTTCTCTGAAATTTCATCACCCTCCGAGTCGGAATTGCCGTCTGAAATCTCCATCAACAAAGCCCTAGCTCTTTCCGGTACCGAATCGGCCGACGGTGACGGTGGAGATGCCGAGGGAGTATCTTCGGAAGCCGTCGAGTCAGTCGGCGGAGATGGAGATGCAGTGGTCGCCGGCAACTCAGATACAACCGGAGAAAGATCAGCGCTGGCCGTCCCGTTGGAATGAGCATTCATGAGCGACACGGCTTCGGACGGTGGTGTGGCCGCCGGAGAGAGATCTGTGCGGTTGGACACAGTTTTCAAGGGCGCGACCTTATCGGCGCCGCCGCTTGCGACGGGAGCACTGGCCTGAAGATGAGAACCGTAGGGAACGACCGAGCTGAGACTGACGATGCCTCCGAGGCCGTGGACGGCGACGCGGCGAGAGTAGAAAAGGCCGGGCAAAACGACGTCGACGCCGGAGACGGCGAGGGGGTCGGTGGAGAGGCGGAGAGCTCTGTAGGGGAGGAGCGTGGGGAGGATGGAGCCGGAGGAGATAGATCGGAGGTCGGAGACAGAGAAGCGGAGAGGGACGACGTGGACGCGGAGGGTGTCGATGTAATACGACGCCGTTTGGATCATGTCGAGCGCGAAGAGGGAGGCGTCGGTGGGAGCGAAGACGGTGAAGGAGGCGTTGGGCGGGAGCGTGAGGAGCTCGTACTGGAGGTCAGAGGTGGCCATGGCGTTGCAGATCAGATTGTAGCCGTGGTTGCGGAGCACGCGCTGCATCGACTCGTACTCGCGGGTTGAGATCGACGCCGTGCCCGTCGGGAAAGTGAAGACGACGGCGAGGAGGAGGAGTACCGGAACGAGCGAGAGTGTTGGGACGGTGAAGGCCGCCATTGAAGAAGCTTCTGAGAGAGAGTAGGTATCAAGAATGGAGAGGTTTTGGCGCGCTTTTGATTCTTGGGAAGGGAGTTGTAACAAACCCGTCGCTCTGGCTCTTGATAGTTATACTACCAGTTTGCGATTTCATTTGACGGAAATACCCTTTCTTGATAAATCCATTCGGCTTTACGAGGAGGATAGTAATGTCATTTCGTTTCTTTGGGTTTGTTACGGGTTTACCGATTTCTTGCCAACTTGCCACTTTGCTCGATCTATCATGCAGAACCCGTTTTTATTCTACGTTTTACTTCCTTTCAAAGAGTAAAATACGACCTAGTAAATTTTTTTTTTTTACGTGTGAAACTAGAGGCCTAAGTGGCACACCTTACTCACTAAAATTTATTAAAGAAGAAAAAGTGAAATACAAAGAGAGAGATGAAGCTTAAAAAATTAAAAAACCTCGAGTGAAAAATATGGTAAAAAAAAATAACCTACTGAAAAAGAAACTTTGGGAACTTAAGCAGTCACTTTTTCAAGAAGCAAGATAATTTATAGTTCTATCAATTGATATGTTTCCACAAATAATTAAAATTCAATTTCACATTTTTTAGATTTGAAAATGAATCTGGTAGCTTTATTAGATAACATGTTTTTTTTTTTCAAATGAAAACATAAATAACACATTTAGTACAATTATAAGCAAAACATAATAAACAAGATGAAAACAAACAAAGAGGCAACCTCCAAAACTAGGTTTCCCTCTCTCTTCCTCTGAGAGAAACCCTAACTCGGCGGCGACCAAAGTGCAAATCTCTCGTCCGGCGGCGGCCCTGGCATTTCAGCTGGACTTGGCCTCGCCGACGTCACGTGGTTCCGTTGCCAGACGGGGACTGAATGGGTCTATTTAGGTAGTCCTTTGTGAATGGGTTGCTCAAGTTTTCTGGCAGGTGAATTTGGTTTCGAGTTTCTAGTAGGAGATCTCTAGGAGGTGGCCGATCTCGTGTTGATGGAGACTTAGATAGATGGCGCGATTTGAATTCAGTGGCTGCGTGGTTTGTTAGGTTCGGTCAGGGATTGTGAAATCGAGACGGGTTTGTGGTGATGTAGCTTGTGGCAGTGTGGTTCGTCGTGTTTTCTTGTGGCAGCGTGGCTCATCTGGTTCGGTCGTGGTGGACTCGGGGCGGCGGGGACATGGTGGAGCGGGCACAGGGGTGGAGCTGCACTAGAAGTTAGGTGGTCTGGAGGTGGTGGCTGGACCTGGGCCAAGCCAAGCATGCTGGGCCTTGAGTGGGCCTTCTTCTTGGGCTACTTTGGACTGCAGAATTTTGGGTTAGGGTTTTTTGCCCTACACCCATCTTTATGTTTTTAGTTAGTCTAACTACAATAATTTCCTTGTATTAGGAAGCTAAGCATTTGTGCACACTCTATGTTTCTCTAGCGCCTCTAGAGTAGTACCAAATAAGAATTCTCACTATATCTACGTTCATGAATATCTAATGATTAGGTCTATTTCTATGTACTACTGTGGGTACTACCATTATCTTCTTGTCTGTATGTTGATGGAAGCAGAATGATATGTAACGGCCTATTCTGACTTTAGATAATATATTATCACCCGTATTTGAGTTCAAAAAGGAGAAACAAACAAAGGAAAAACAAAAAACATAGCAATATTTCACTAGCCTACTGTTAGTGAGGTCGCTGATTTATTGGTGTCTGTTGGTGCCGATTTCGGCATCAACGAGTCAACGGAAGTTCCGTTGAAATCCAAGTGTAAAGTGGTGGGGTTGTTTTCTTCAAGTGGGCCTATCTTTTCCTTCGATTAGTTTGACTACGTGAGTAGCCCTGGTCGTGCACTTGTGACTGAAGGTATGGCCTCGGGCTTCCTTCACCTGATGTTGGGTCTCCAAGCTACCTTGTTTGGTGAAACTGGTAGTCTCGTCTGGGACTTCTTTCACCTGATGTTGGGCTTCCAAGCTCCTTGTTGGGTGAAACTGATAGTCTCGTCTCGGACTTCCTTCACCTGATGTTGGGCTTCCTCCACCTGATGTTGGGCTCCCAAGCTCCTTGTTGGGTGAAACTGATAGTCTCGTCTCAGACTTCCTTCACCTGATGTTGGGCTTCCAAGCTCCTTTCTTGGTGAAACTGGTAGTCTCGTCTGGGACTTCTTTCACCTGATGTTAGGCTTCCTCCACCTGATGTTGGGCTTCCAAGCTCCTTTCTTGGGTGGAACTGATGGCCTCACGTCGGGCTTCCTCCACCTGATGTTGGGCTCCCAAGCTCCTTTCTTGGTGAAACTGGTAGTCTCGTCTGGGACTTCCTCCACCTGATGTTAGGCTTCCTCCACCTGATGTTGGGCTTCCAAGCTCCTTGTTGGGTGAAACTGATAGTCTCGTCTCGGACTTCCTTCACCTGATGTTGGGCTTCCTCCACCTGATGTTGGCGGAGCTCTATGGAAAGGACTATGCATTTTGGCATAGCTTTCAGAGAGAAGAGAAAGTTGAAGTCCTAGGTGGGGTAGTAGGGTAAGATCTTGGATGTGGGGTTTATCTTCTCTCCATAGGGTTGACTGGTCGATTCAACATGGTGCTGGCCTGTCAGGCTCCGATGATCAAATCAGAAAGTGAGAAGGAGGAGAAGTTTTGTTGGTATTTTTGGAAAGTGATTCCGAGACCCCGAATGAAGGAAGAGTCCTTCTTTTTATAGGGCTTGGAGGTGGTTGAGGTACACTGTTGGAGTATGGGCTTGGCCCCGAAAATAAGGGTGTCAGCTCCTTTTCTGACATGCCATCAGCATGGGTTTGGTCGAGTGGGTGGCAGAGTGGGTGACAGATGTCACCATTTTATGGTCTCTTCTAATCACATCATCTTCAACCCACGTTCGTGGCCATGCTGGTCATGGGATTGTGACACTTGTCCAATTAGGTAAGATTTGCTTCTTGATTGGTGCTCCATGTCTTATCATGACGATTACATGTGCGTGAGCTTGGAGGTCAAGGCTTTAGCCTTGGAGCTCGTGGTCATAATCCTTAGAGGTCGAGGCTTCTAAGCTTGGGGGTCGAACTCTTGGTCTTGGGGGTTGAGACTCTTGGTTCCTTTGGACTGTGCTATTCTAGTAGTGAGGTCGTGATATGCTTTTGCCTTGCCATCCAAGATGGTGAGTCAATCACATGGTGACCGTCCAAGACTTAAGAGGTAGAGATCCAAGGTTGAAGACTTGGAGTACCAAAGTGAGGCATCTCACTAGTCATGATTATTTCCATCTTAGGGTTATTTTTTCTTTCTCGATGAAATGTTTAAGTGCGTTGAAAGGTCAGAGTCCTACGTGGACTCTTTGACATTTCAACGCGTACCGCGTGGAATGGGTTAAAAAGTCAAAAGTATTTGTCGAACCAAATTATGACATCAACAGTGTCATCTTTCCGATCGATGAGGTTGCTGGTCGATCAATGAGGTTGTCATTCGTTCAATAAAGTCACCAATTAGTTAGTGAGGTTGTCATTCAATTGATTGGTCACTAAGGTCACAGGTGAGTCGGCTAGTAAGTTCATCGTGTTGTCGTTGAGGTCAATGGTTGGTCATCTTTCAGCTGGTAGTCATTAGTCGTCGAAGTCGCTGGTAGGTCGTTGAGGATGGCAGTCAGACAGTGAAGTCGTCATTCTGTCGTTGAAGTCGTCGGTGGGTTGTGAGGTCACCGGTGGGCCAATAAAGTGATGTCGGTACTAGATCAGTGATATTTTCAATCGGTCGGTTGGTGAAGTGGGATTGTCTAATGGAAAAAATAAGTTTATGTTTTTTTTTTATCTAACATTTTTTAATTTTCTAAAAGCAACATACCAAATGTTTTCATTTAGAGAAATTTTATTCACACACCTCAAAATACTAAATACACATCTCTTTTTTCACACACCCAACATTACATTTTATGGGTAAATTAAATTACCAAAAGAGATATTTATATTAACAATAAAGAAACATAGTTGGAATTAAGAAATAGAGAAAAATCCAGGTACCGTCCCCAAACTATGCTGCCAAGGCCAATTTGATACCCGAACTCTCAAAAGTATAAATGTGATACCCAAAGACCTAAATTGGTATCAACGTGATACTTCTGTCAAAATTTTCTAACGGCGCCGTCTGTTTGCTGACGTGGCAAGCACGTGGGTCCCAAAAAAAAGGGAAATGACAAATTTACCATTTTTTTTTTTTAGAAAAATTCATCTACCGTCCCCAAACTATTTTGTCAAGGCCAATTTGATACCCGAACTCTCAAAAGTATCAATGTGATACCCAAAGACCTAAATTGGTATCAACGTGATTCCTTCTTCTTCTTCTTCTTCTTAGGGTTTCGCGGCGCCAAGCAGCTTGGGGCTGAAGCTTCCAATCGAACCCGATACCAGTCGAAGAACCTGCTGGTGCTGAGATGATCAACGACCCGTCCGTGTAAATTGGGGTCGTCGAGCTGTTGAGCGAGACGAGCCGTTCAACCGGAAGGTACCGTGAGAGAGTGACCGTCGAGGCGGAGTATGTACGGTCTCCGAATGGAAGGCGGTCCAGTTCTAGGGATGCCATTTTAGCTATTCTTCTTCTTCTTCTCTCTCCTCCTCTCTCTCTCTCCTCTCCTTCTCCTCCGCCCAAACCATCACTAACGCCGCCGAGATGGATTTGTAGCAGGAATTGGAGAGGGTCGATCTCGGCTGCGTTAGTGATGGTTTGGGCGGAGGAGAAGGAGAGGAGAGAGAGAAAGGAGGAGAGAGAAGAAGAAGAATAGCTAAAATGGCATCCCTAGAACTGGACCGCCTTCCATTCGGAGACCTTACATACTCCGCCTCGACGGCCACTCTCTCACAGTACTTTTCGGCTGAACGCCTCGTCTCGCTCAACAACTCGGCTGCCCCAATTTACGCCGACGGGTCGTTGATCATCTCAGCATCAGTAGGTTCTTCGACCGGTATCGGGTTCGATTGGAAGCTTCAGCCCCAAGCTGCTTGGCGCCGCGAAACCCTAAGAAGAAGAAGAAGAAGAAGAAGGAAGAAAAAGAAATGAAAAGAAAAGGAAAAAAATGAATTAACAAAAAAAAAAAGTAAATTGGTCATTTCACTTTTTTTGGGACCTACGTGCTTGCCATGTCAGCAAACATACGGCGCTGTCAGAAATTTTAGACGGAGGTATCACGTTGATACCAATTTAGGTCTTTGGGTATCACATTGATACTTTTGAGAGTTTGGGCATTAAATTGGTCTTGGTAAAATAGTTTGGGGATGATAAATGAATTTTCAAAAAAAAAAAAAAGGGTAAATTAGTCATTTCAATTTTTTGTGGACCCACGTGCTTGCCACGTCAGCAAACAGACCGCGCCGTCTGAAAATTTTGACGGAAGTATCACGTTGATACCAATTTAGGTCTTTGGGTATCACATTGATACTTTTGAGAGTTCGGGTATCAAATTGGCCTTGGCAAAATAGTTTGGGGACTGTAGCTGAATTTTTCTCTAAGAAATATATGCAGTTTTTTTCTTTTTTATTTTTGTTTCCAAGTCTACCGCAGATGGATATCATGAATTTGATTCTCAATAATTTAGCATGCATGGAATCGAGCCTTCTTATCAATCTAGTTTCAAAAATGTATTAACTGTCCAAATTATATGGACAAACAAGAGCAAGTGAAAGCCGTTGAAAAATTCCTCAAGAACTCTTGTGACTTGACGGCTTCCGAAGATACTCCCTTGGCATCTCCACCGTCACCGTCGGCTGATTCAGTACCGGAAAGAGCTAGGGCTTTGTTAATGGAGATTTCAAACGGCAATTCCGACTCCGAGGGCGATGAAATTTCTGAGAAATCGCCACTGCTGATGGAAGTGCAAGCGGTTGGTGAGGTGAAGAAATGTGGAGCGTTGGATGAGATGACCATTGACTGCTTTGTGCCTGAAGACGGGGATGGACTAGAAAAGCTCAGCCTTCAGCGTCTGGTTCGAGCTTCGGCTTAAACGCTGCGTTCCATCAACTTCTTGGTAAAATCTTGACTGTACCTGAAGACTTGTGATGAATTCTAATTTCTGTCCAATTTTTCCAAATATGAATTCTACGTACCTTTGTGTAATTGTTTGTTTTGGGTCAACAATATGAATCTCTGTACTGTATGGTACGGTGTAGCCTCAAGAGTGGGATTTTTTAGACGAGTAAAATTCTATTCTCTGTATCAAGAACCATGAACATATGGTGCGGAATTAATGCAAATCGATGTTGGGATTTCATAGCTAGGATCAATATTGATGATTAATTAGTTTGTGATTACCTGCTTGCATGTTGTTCTATTAATTTGGTGTAAAATTTGGAAGGTTTGGTTGCTTGCTAGCTTGTTGAGAACTTGAGATGCAGATGATATGAAGCAAAGAAGTACATGGTCAGGAGCGATCTGTACTTTCTCATCTACAGTTCCTGAAACTGAAAGTTGTCATGGAGACCAATTTGATCAAGCCACGATATACAAATGCCAAGGAAATTGATATGAATCGATTCTTGTCGTTAAAGTTAAAAGGTCAAAATCATAACACAATGGAGTTGCATTAATTAGTTATATAGAAGTTTGAGGTAGTAAAATTAATTCGAAGGGTAAGTTGGACTAACAAATTTTGTGGTTCCACAAAGAAATGGACCTATTTGATTGAGATGCTCTAAATGACTAAATCTAAAGATGAACTCAATCAAATATGACATATATATATTAATTATATGACGAACTCATGCAAGAAGGGAATTATCGACCACAAAGATGAAATCTGACGCAGATGATTAGATTGGAATAATGGAAATAGTGAACAAACTGATTTATTTATATAAGAGAGTATGCAATTAATCAAACTGTTAACGTCTTATAATTAATTCGATCACCTAAGAACTGAAGCACAATAGAAGATAATATTATAATTGCAAAACAACTCGATCGTGTATCATTTTCATCATCCTAATGCACTTGGAATGAACAACTGTTGGCCATATATTACAATAATAATAAATACTAATAACGATGCGTCGATGTCAAAATTTTTTGAGAAAATACAAAAAATTTATCTCTTGATTAGTAAGGCTTGAGAAGATTTTTACTTTTTTTTGGAAAACCCTTAGCCCACCCTATCTTTACATATGTAAGTGAGAATCGAATCCATGACCTTTTTTAATGTTGGAATTATAATTTACCAATAGGTCACAACTCATCACAAACTTGAAAAGATGCTTTGTTCAAGAAGTTTGACTTTAAAGTTGAGGCATGTATGAATTGTATTTAGAAGCAGATTTAGTCTTCGGAGACAATATTGTTTTGTTGCTTGTGACACTAGCTCATATGTGGGAAACTTAAACCAAACTAAACACTAAATTGAATGTTATGAAACTATTGTGAACTATATTCAAAATGAAACTTAACCCCAAATGTCACCATCGACATGGACGAGATTGAACTTTTCTTCACCACCACATCCTTGTCCTCCTTGCCATTCCCAGCTAAATCTGTTGGTGCTCCCGCTGTTTAAAAACAAGTTAGGCAATAGCTTCGTTGCAAGCACAAATTCTTAGCTGCCATAGATACGACCGAGGCCTCGAGATTGTAGTAGACAAATCCAATCTTCTTGCTACGGTTTATTACTAGTTTGTGACTTCCCACCATATGGTTGTTGACTTAACTCGGTTGGCTTATTTATGTTGAGTCAGGATATCGCAACCGAGTTGCACTGGAATTTTGGCGTTCGAGGTTTTAAGTTGTAATGCTCGATACAGCATTCAACAATTATGAATATAGAATCTGTTTGAACCCAAAATGAATATTTTTCCCGACAAGGGGGATTCGAAGAAAACCGGGCCATTATCGGTGGCTCAAGCTATATATTTTCGACAAGTCCGAAATATATTATTTAGAGGCTAAATAAAGCCTACTTGGAGACCAAGCAATCTCGGAGCGAATCGTGATATTCCTTGATTTACTATTAATTATCAAATATTTGGTAATTAATGGTGGTCTATTTGTTTGATTACCAAGTATTGTGCAAGAGGGAAGATATAGGGCAGCTACATGTATGGAATAGGTTACGTGGCCTAGCCATGCAAGGAATCATGGATTGCCATATTTGCAATCAAGCTATTATGGTGGACATGGAACAATTCAGGTAGGATTCAATTATCCTCCATTGTCCTATATATACAAGTAATCAAGAGCCCATGCAATTGTGTGAGTATATAGAATATATGGTGGTTCATGCATGGTGAGACAATTAAGGAAGGATGGGCCATCAACTATTTGCTGCCAATATATATATATATATATATATGCAAGGAATTATGGTGATGAGCAATTAATTATGCTTGCTTGCGAATATCAAGGAAGATATATATACAAGTTAATTATGCAAGCTGCATGGCTCAGTGGGCTATATATATATATATATATATGCATGATTGTTGGACCGGGAGTCCTCGCGAAGTCGCGAAGATATATATGAACATATATACGTGCATATCCTATTGCATCAAAAAGGAAGATTACATACAGGACTCCAAGAGGCAATTATCCTTGCCTACATTCTAGCGGCGACAGAGGAGGATAATTCACTACTACAAAAATCGAAACACACAACACTCATCACACAACGAAATAGAAATCCGCTGTTGTGTGTTAACACAAACTCTATTAGACAACGGTACAATTCTGTTTCTGTTGTGTGAATGTAAGCGAATTGAAAAAAAAAAATTAAGAAGATATCGCACAAATGAGTTAAGACGTTTCTGTTGTGTAAATGGGAAGCTGATTTCCCTCCATTCTGAGCTCATAATTCCATCTCAGAACAAGCTCACCAATATGGAATTTGAACTCTACACACAATAGTTTTTTCTTATCCGTTGTGTGATTGAATGTTGTATGAAGTTCGAAAAATCCTACTAGGTGTACCTTGTGCAAGATGCACAAAATTGTACAACAGATTGTTAAAGATCTGTTGTCTGATCATGGAACTTGGTTGCAAAGCGCGGCAAAGTTTCACTCAAATCAAACATATGTAGGCATAGGCGGCAATTTTCCCTCCCCTTGTTTGTCCAAATTTTTACCTGTATACATTCACACAACAGATTCTTAACTATACGTTGTCTGAAAGACTTAAAAAAAAAAAGAAAAAAAAAAGTCACTAGCTTACTCACGACGACGTTTCAATAAACTTCTCTATCTTCCCCGACTCTCTCTCTGTTGCCCTCTCTCTCAATATTCCCTTATCTCTTTCACTCTATCCTTTCCCTCACACCTTCACCACCTTCCTCTCCAGGAAGATGTCGTCGCTAGCCAAGCCTTCTCTCACCGCCTCCTCCACTCCTAGGTCTGCCTACCCCAACTTCCTTGCTAACCTGCGCGCATTTGCACGCACCCCATTCCTCACTACCGTGTCAAATCCCCGCAAGCTGTTACCGGAGATGTAGATCCTTGTCGATGTGGGTAAGTGAGAGAGAGTGGCGAAAGAACACAACACCTAGCCCCCGCCTAAAACCATTCCAATTTCCACTGCTCCCAAAACCTAGGGTTTCAATTTTTTGAATTTCCCAAATTTTCAAATTAGGGCCCTTAATTTTTCACCTGAAATGCATAAATGGTAGCTTCAGGAGAATCTATTTCACAACTTGTTCTTTAGATTCCACTTTATCATGGCTTTAATCCAACCCTATGCGATTATCAATCCTTATTTCAATTTGGCAGTGGATCTATTACCAGAATCGATTCTATTTGATTTGTGGTTTTTGTGTTTTGATATGATGTCTTCGATGTGATATTGTTGTTGTTGAGCTTAGATTTATGTTCATTCCATTTTGATCTAGGCCTTGCAAAGTAGACTTTTGGGATTTTGGGGTTTTTAGCAAGACGACGCAATCTCTCACTAGCTCTCCCTTTTTAACTCTACAATTGTGCATATATGGCCATGACTGCTCAGACCCAGGAATAGCTCCTTGCCGCCCATCTCAAATAGCAAACCATTGATGTAAGGTTTAACTCTCTGTCAAGGTTAAGTGATTATATGGTGCTTTTTAGTGTAGAAATGCAATAATTGTTTATCAAAGTTTTCAGATTTGTAGGTGGGTATTGTAAATGTTAACATGTATTAAGATTGCAAAGATTCCAATCTTAACATTTACTCGAAGCTTTTATTATATCAAAGTTTGATAAACAATTATTTATCAAAGATTGCAATGATTGTAAATGTTAAGAATTATTCTTTTGAATTGAGCAGGTATGCCTTGTTTCAAATCAGATATGTGAGCTGTTGTTGCCATGGCGCTACCTAATTTGCATTGTCTAGCTTAAATGAGTATCAGAATTGCAAGTGTGATTCATTTTTTATTTTTTTTAATTGGATAACTTATTGTATATAATCAGAATGATTATTCAATTTATTAGTTTAATAGTTTATATATGAATTTTTGGCTCAAATGACTCCTGTCATCTTCAACTTATTATCATCTCCAACTTGTTTCAGGTGATGCTTTTATCAAGGTATTTTGTGAGCAAGCTTTTGAATCTGCCATCGCATTATGCAGCTGGTTTGATATTGGTTGCGTGCTGCGCGGTGGTATCTTTTCATATGATATATACGTTTGTATTTATATCCTTCACTTCATCATCTTTCTCTCTGAAATTAATTTTTTTTGTTTGTTGACTTCATGCAGGAACAACAAGTAACATTGTCACTTATATCGCACGGTATATATACTCTCTTCTTATTTAGTTATTTGTGTCAAAAGGTCTGGTTTTATTTTCTGTTGCTGAAAGTCACTACTACAAAAAGTTAATCACACAACACCAATTAGATAACGGAACAGAAATTGACTGTTGTGTGTTTAAGTGAACTCTATTGTACAACGGTTTTAGTGATGTTTTGTTGTGTGAATGTCAACAAAGTGATAACTTTTTTCTCAGAACTACATTGCACAACACAATTAAGCAATGTCCGTTGTCTGAGTTTTAAAAAATTTAGCGGCAGATTTCCCTCCTCTCTGGAGTCTCGGTTGCCTCTTGAAACACTAAAATTTGGGCTACTAGGTACAACGGTTTAGCTATTTCCGTTGTATGATTGAAAACTGGGTGCCAAATTTTGAGGAAACTCACTTGAATGTCTTATACTAGGCACACCTAGTGCAAGCTGCAGAAATTGTACAACAGATTGTAGTCATTCTGTTGTCTGAACGAGGAACATAGGCAGCAAAATTTTCATTTTGGCTCAAATTTATTTGATCTCTCCCACCAGACCTAGTTAGGCGGCAAAAATTCCCTCCCTATAATTTTTGTATGTATACATTCATACAACATATTTTTATCTATCTGTTGTATATCAGACTTGATAAAAAAAAAAAAAAAAAAGAGTTGCCAGCCCTTTGTTGAATGTGTCGAAACCTCCATCCTCACAGAACCTTTTGTCTCTCTCGTTTCTCACAAAACACGAAACCTCTCTCCTCTGAGCCAAAAGCTTAGAGCTTTCTCTTAATCATCTCATCCAAAACCCTCAATTCCAAATCCCCTTATCTTCATCTCATCCAATTGCTTCCCCAATTTGAATCCCAACCTTAAATTCAACTCTACCATCTCCAGTTCACCGTATTTTGCTACCAAAATAGCATTCCTTGGCTGCTGTTAGCCTTTTCTAGGTCGTCTTTCTTCGTCTCTGAGACCTCATTGTACCAAATCTTCACCTTCCTATTCCAATTTTCTCTTGTGGCGATCCGCGTCACCCTAGGGTTTTCCGGTTTCGTAGCCCAAAACCTAGCCTCCTCTGCCAGTGGCTACGTTGTCCACGAATGCTGGGTTAGGTCTCTGCTGTTCGGTACCAACTAGAAGGCTAATCTCGACCCCTTCAGTGCCATAATTGCGGCAAGGTTCTCCGGCAAGGTTTCACTCTCTTATCCTCCAAATCACTCTCTTATCCTCCAAATTCCCCCATCTTTTTTTACCTTGGCCCCAATTTCAAGTCATTCTCTTAGCTGAGCCTTCCTCTTTTTGAGATGGTTGGTAAGAGAGGAAGAAGAAGAAGAAGTCATCGAAGATGAGAAAGTTCAATGCTTGGCCCGTGTTCTTCAAGCGCGAGTGGAATCGGAACTGGCCTTTCCTCATCGGCTTCCCCATCACCGGGATTCTCATCACCAAGTTCTCTCTCTGTCTCACTGGGTACTCCACTCCATTTCTCTTTCTCATTCTGTGAATATGAGTCCCTTTCAGTAAGCTAGGGTTTTGATTTGATTTGTTTCTGGGTTCTAATTTTGCAGAGGAGGGTGCTAAGAACTCGCCTTTTGTGCAGAGGTACAAGAAGTAGGTCTCTCGAACAACCTCAATCTATTATAAATTTCTGCATACAATAAGTCCTTGGGCTGAAATTATGCTTAGATGGAAGCGAATTAGAAATCATTAGTTCTTTGACATATTTATTTTACTCTTAATTGGAGAACAATTATAGCTCTGGTGCTGGAAGTGGTGGTCAAGTTGCCAGAGATGCTCTAGGAAACGATGTAATTGCAGCAGAATGGCTTAAGACCCATGGGCCTGGTGACAGGACTCTCTCACATATACCTAAATGAGGATAAATCACGGTTTGCTCTATATAAGGTAATGCAAGATATCTATCTATAATGTTTTTAATTCCAAAGGAAGTAAGAAAAGAATGGGGCATTGTAATCGTGCTTGGAACCTTACTGTTCTTTCATTATTTGTTCATAAATTGTCCCTGCTATCCATTGCGAATTCATTGTTTTCCATCAAGTTTTAGGTAACATGCCAATCCCATGTGGGGAATTGACGATGTTGAAGTTGAATCCTTACTGTTCTTTCATTATTTGTTTGTATTTCCTATGGATAAGCAGTGTCCACAACACTACTTAGTTTTGAGACATCCTTATAATGCGTTATGACCAAGGATTTTTAACAACTTTCTTATTATAACCCCACTGGTAACAAATCTGTATTTGTTATTGTGGTTTGCATATTGTTTCTCTGACTGATATATATCTAGCCTGCAACATTGTATTATGAGATGTTGACTGCAACATTCTTAATGGAATTTGATGCAAGGGATATTATGTTGGAGATAGAAATAGGTCTATTGGGACTTCGGGTAATCGTGATAATAAATTCTTTGTAATATGAGTTGTTGTTGGCCACATTCTTGATTGAATACTCTCTCTCTCTCTCTCAAGTCACATTTTTTACTGCATCTTGTTATTTTCCAAAATTGAATATTCTTTAAGCTTAAAGGTTGAGTGGACCTCTTTTCATGTTCTTATGCTTTTGCTTTTGCTTTTATTTAACATCACATGCATTCCCGATCTGCTGTCTTTCATGTACTTGGGATTTTACATCTTTATTTTGTTTTTTTATCTATGCAAATTTATGTGTTGTTGAACTTACTGTTCTTGACCCTTTGGCAGGAGAAAGAGTTCAAAGTTGCAGTTCTCCTTATTTTTGCCAATAAGCAGGTAAATGCTACTGCCTCGGGGGGAGCATTACTGTGTGCATGTCATAACAGCAACCCTTATGGCTGCTAGCAGGACTTGTGTATGATCTGTTCTTCAATTTTATTATTTTCCATGTAGATAATGGAAGCAGTTTTGTAGATAATGACTTAAGTGAGGCTGACCTTGAGGTGCGTGCTATTATTGACAAGGATAAAGAGCGGCAGTTCAAAAGCCTTTATCTTATTGCCTCAGAGAACTTCACTTCACAGGCAGTAATGGAGGCAGTTGGCTCAAGTCTCACAAACAAGTATTCGAAAGGATTACCTGGGAAAAGGTACACAGCTTGCGTGATGTTTTTTCTTTGTTAATCTGAGTAATGAACTGCAATTGATATCTTTAGTTATAATATTTACTGTTGATGTACAAGCCAAATACACATTTCAGGTCCTATGGTGGAAATGGCACATTGATGAGCTTGAAACACTAAGCCAAAAAAGGGCCCTGGATACATTTCACCTAGATGGAAAGAAGTGGGGCGTCAATGTTCAACCATTATCTGGTTCTCCAGCTAATTTCGAGGTTTATATAGCAGTTCTTAATCCTCATGATCGTATCATGGTAAGGTGTCCTATTGGCTTTATTTTTTCCTTTTTACGAGTGTGATTGGTCTTGCAATGCTAAATTATCACTATGCCAATCCCTTTGACTACTGTGATATTGTGACAACAACAACCCACAAGGTCTTGTTCAAACTCATGCATTTATATTTCTCTAAACTAATTTAAGATTGAAAAGTTTATGGGAGTAGACTTGTTTATAGACATATGTTTCATTTTGTTCGTAGACTTGATATGCTTTATAAATAATCTGACATAAATAGAAAACCACATACTTTTTTTGTTGTTATCCACAATCGAATGATCTGACAATTTCAGACATTTCTCTTTCAGCCTCTAAGGGGTCCAAGAGGTGGAATGATATTCTTCAAGAAGGATCCAGTTCTTGGAGTTGATGTAGAAACTGCCATCAACAATGCTGTTTTCCCGGCCTTACAGGTTCGTTCAACTCTTCTGTTATTTGTCTCTCCAAGCAACATTTATATTTTGAATGTAGACATAAAGGGCTTGACTTCTTGATACAGAGTGGTCCCCATAACCACACTATTGGGGGCCTTGCAGTTTGCTTAAAGCATGCTCAGTCCACAAAATTTAAGGCTTACCAGAATCAGGTACTAAAATTATACTGTCCTGACGTTTAAATTCAAATAGACCCGCTAAAAACCTCCATGGCCACTTTGAAAAAACTTTAAATACATAGCATAATATTTTGAACTCTTGAGAACAAAAACACTTTGCTTATGAATACACTGATGTATGTGTGACACTATCTAAATGAAAACACTGATAAATGAAATATTAAATTGAGGATAGATTTTCCCTCGTATAGTCAAGTAGTCCTTCTATTGCAGTTTCATGTCTCTATGTCTACACTTTCAATTATCATTTCAATAAATTGTGCAATTTTTTGCAATATGATATTCTCTTTTGGCTTATGTAGGATCTTCTTGGTGGTTCACATCTATTGAGGCCATATCTTATGTTTTGATTTGTCTTCTGACTAAGTTGATGATTAATATATTATATATTCTAGGATATTCAAGAGCTACTTGCTGCATGGAAGCCTTATTTTGATGCTTAGTCTTGCGTTTTTGTTTATGCTCCTTCTAGCAATCATCAGCTGCTTTCTAATGAGAAACTATATTTTAGTCATCAGAAAGTCAGAAATACATTTAGACAGTTCATGGCCTCAAATCTCAATAAGTAGGATTGGAATGCTGCTAAGGTACCTAGTGCATTGACAAAGGAGATGGAGGAATCTCAAGCTGCTAAGCAAGTAATTGTTTGTGAGCACGATGTTATGTGGTTTTAGCTGGACAAAGGCAAGTCACATGAATGCCCTATGTTATCATTTGAGTATCTGTTTTATTTTTTACTTTGTAGTATGGGGGTTCAATTACTGCTAGCAATGCTTCCATCATAATGTTATCTATGTGTGTGTGTGTCTATGTTTAGGTACTTTTCATATTTGTTTCATATGTTTAATAGTGCATAATGGGTTCTGCTTTTCTCTTGGATAGTGATGGTGCAGCTGCATTAGTGCCAGTGAGTGGGGAGAAGGCACTTGAATGCATTAGTGCCAGCATATGTGCATATTTTTGGAACAATGATATTGTATCAGAGTTTGCTATTTTTCAATGTAATTAGCTAGAATGCCTTCTTTTTTGGTTTTATGGAATGGATGGATACATGAATGCTACCTCTTTTGGTACATTAGATTGTTAAATTAGAGTATTTCAATGCCTAAATCTTATATTGTGCATTATTTTTGTGCAAATATTTCAGGTAAAGAATCGAAAATAATCAAACAACAGTCAATTACATTACGTTGTATGAATACGCATATATTGTTAATCACACAACAAATCAATTTTAAACACACAATGATACCTATAAAATTTTGTTGTCTCATTAATATTCACACAACAGAACAAATAAGTATTAGTTGTCCAATGTTAAATCACACAACGGTCTCTATAAAATTTTGTTGTCTCATTAAAACTCACACAACAGAACGAATAGATATTAGTTGTCTAATGTTAAATCACATAACGGTATAGAAACAATATGTTGTATGACTTGTGAAGAATTCAACACTAAGCCTCACACATATAACAGTTACTTTATGATACCTGTTGTGTGAAGGAACAACCAACAACAATCGCCATATTTTTCTGTTGTATGATAAGTTAACCAACAACAGTATGGTATTACTTCCGTTGTGTGAAAAGTTAACCAACAACAGCGTGTACTTACTTCTGTTGTCTGATCACCATCGAAACAACAATTGAATGCGCCGCATCCAAAATCTGGCATTGGCATGCGCAGAATCGGTGCAACGGTTTTAACTTATGCGTTGTGTCTATCGTATATACATAACGGTGAAACACCGTTGTTGGAGTGTGCTCATCACACAACACCGAGATAGACGACAGACATGGTCCAAATCACACAACATATTTCCACCGTTGTGTGATGCATTTTTTGTAGTAGTGATTAAATATCGCCTACGATAGATATCAAAACTATTAAGAGTTTTGATTTGATTTAAGGCCAATAACTGTGGCCTAAAATATAGTATTTCATTCATATTTGGAAAGTGAATCTACGAGCAGCCTATATATAGAGGCTAAAGCGATACAACAAAAAACACAGCCAACTCTCAAACTAATCTCTACGATTACCCAAGTCTCCCAGGAGCAACCTCTCTTACCGGTGACCACGCTCCAGTCCCAGTCTCTTCAAAAGCCGACTGTCAGTACCACCAAACCAACCCGGCGACTGTCCTTCCAGTCCCAGTCTCCCCAAGAGCCGACTGTTAGTGCTACTGCCACCGATACTACCAGCGAAGCAAGGGTAACGCCCTCGCAACCCAGCCAAGCTAAAGATACGCTTTAGCAAACCCGTGTTTTCTCCCAACTTCCTAGTGCTTGCTCTGCTTAGTCTACAACACTAAGTATCGATTCGGTGAACGCAAGAGATCACAACCAAAACCCTTATCCGTAAGGCAAAAGTCCTTTCTCGGAAGGCAGGAAAAGAGCCTTGTGACGAGGTTGGTGCTCTCCTTGTCCACAATGCTTGATCAAGAAGTCAGGTCAAGGGACGCCCCGACGACTGCACCCCACGGTGCTGGCACGCTCGCGCATTCAAAAGAGACAGTTTGTACCGCACTGATTTTCGTGTCAAATAGAATCCCTGAGGACAAATTTGATAGGTAAGGCAGCAATGACACTCCAGAAGATGATGGGACATTTATCTATTTGTACTGATGAGGAATGAATAGACTCACACAGGTGACAAGATTACATTTGCACTAGTTCACTGTCACAAAGTAGGCATACAGTAGAGATCCAATTCCAAGTCATTCACAATGTTCATGAGCTTTACAAACTCATATATATATATATATATATATATATATATATATATATATTATATATTTATATACACACACACACACACGCGGAGCCGCTCGAGAGCGGACGTCCTCAACCCAAAAAAAGTGAGGACGTTGCTCCTCCGGCCTCCATCGAGCGTCGACAGCGCGGCGCGGCTTGCCGAATGGACGCCGGGGGTCTGCGAAGCCAGTCTGCGGTCAGGTGGAGTCGCCAGCGACCGTTCTGCAGCGCTGCACAGAACCTGCAGTTGCAGGTGAGGTGGCTGCCCAGAAAACGGCAACCCCGACCTCGATCGCTGCCCAAAAGAGGTTTGGGACGCCTCCGGCCTCCCTTCGGCCAGCCCCAAGCCGCCGTCATCGCCTGCTGCGTCGACATCCACACTTTAGCGAAAGTGCAGACATCTGCCTGTGATCGGGCCTGTATATATAGGGTTTTTTGCACCAACAGTGTTTGGACACTTTGAGGACTGACAATATGATACCCGAACTTACAAAGTTATCAATGTGATAGCCGGACTCATTTTTTCTTATCAACGTCGTACCTCCGTCTATTTTCCGTTACGGTACCGTCAACTGTGATCACGTGTCACACATGTGACTTGATTTTTAAGGGCAAATTTGTCTTCTTACACCAATCTCTATAAAATAAAATAAAAAAATAAAACTGAAGAAGTTCTTCAGCTCTGTTCTTCCCCATATTCCCTGGCTCCCTCGCAGAAATTACCAAATCCAATCGTCGTTATATCATTCCCATCAAAACTTCTCTGACCATGAAATAAACCCATTTATTATGGTCTTCTCCATCTTTTAGAATTTGGATTTGGATTCTTCAGGAATATATATCAAAGCCAAATTAAATGAATTTGGATACTCACTATGCTAATTGGTTCTCTCCCTCTCTCTCCAGTATTTCCTCTTCTGGCTTTTCAATTCTTTTTCACCACATCTGAATTCTAGATCTGCATAATCAATCCTGTTAATTTTCACGTAAATCAAATCCTTTTCGTTCTTAGATGATTTTCGTGAAAGCGGATCTGATTGAAACTTTTGTATGTGATATTGAATCGACCCAATATGTTTATATTATTATATAATCATATACTCTGTTCTTTGCTCTCGGCTCTCAGCTCTCAGCTCTCAGCGCCCCCCCCCCCCCCCCCCACCCAAGCAATCATTCAAGTTCATATTCTTGAAACGGCCAAAAAACAAAAATTACAGCAATCCTTATTTGTTCTTCAACCCAGCAAAAAAAAATCTGATCAATTGTTCATGTTCATCTTCTTGAACCCAGCAAAAAATCACAAAGAAAAAAGAAGAAATCCCAGCAATAGTTTTTCATGTTCTTGAACCCAGTAAAAAAAAAAATCAACAAATCTAATCAATTGTTCATGTTCTTAAACCTAGACCAAGCGACAGAAAGAAAAAAAAAATTTGAAGCAAATTTTCTAATGTTCTTGAACCCAGACTCGACAAGAAAGGAAAGAAAAGATGTGCAATTCTGGTATGTGATCTCAAACGCCTCAGCAGCAGTCTCTTCATCGAAATCAAGTGTTCTGTGACCCGAAACAACCAGAGAGATCAATACATTGTGCCCCACGCGCGTGAGCACAAGCACCACCATAGTGTGGAGGCTGAGCGCGAAGAGGACGGTGCCGTCGTCTGAGCTCCAATTGGACGCCAACACCTCTCCAGATCTCTAGTCACCTTCAAACCCACCATGGCCACATCGCCTTCCTCTTCCGCTTCATTTTTAACAGTTTCAGTTTTGACATTTGTCTGAGAATCCCAGAAACTCCGAAGAAGACGAGAGGTGAAGAGAGTAAAAAATATATATATATATATATATATTTAAAATGTCATATATAACCCTACAATTAGGGCAAATCAGTCTTTTTATCCTCATTTAGTGCCTCACGTGCGTTAGACGTCCTGGAATTAATGGCACCGTAACGGAAAATGGACGGAGGTACGACGTTGATAAGAAAAAATGAGTCCGGGTATCACATTGATAACTTTGTAAGTTCGGGTATCATATTGTCAGTCCTCAAAGTGTCCAGACACTGTTGGTGCAAAAAACCAGTATATATATATATATATATATATATATATATATATATTAGAGTTTATATAAGCTCAACTCCATTACCCTATCAAGCTTAATGTTGAGTTATTTTACGAACACGAGTTGAACGGTCATACACGTGTTAAAATCGAATTATATCAAGCCATTTTACAAGCCTAAGAATTTCAGACACGAATCCAAATTAATATATTTTGTTCCGGATTTTATCCTGTCAAATGGACTCGACATGGGCCAATACTAAGCCTTAAAGACTCGGCCCAGTCCATGTTCCTGCGCATGAGTGTAGCCGTGTGGGACAGTGGGAGAAGAAAAGCGAAGAATGATGTATTCACCCATCAGACCTAAAAAAAAAAAAAAGATAATACAAATAAGAAAAATGTACGAAAAAAGAAAAGAAAAACAAATACTAAAGAATTATGTCGCAACCGACTTACGCCTTGTATATAAAGCAAAGAACAGGAAACTTGGTGAAGCCACGTACAGACCACAACTCCAAAACCAAAACCAAAACCAAACGAGAGCCAGAGACTCCTCGTTGACTCGGCTAAGTTATAGAAATGGCGAAATCATCATCATCATCAGCAGCAGCAGCAGCAGCTGGCAGGAAGAGGAAGAGTTCAAGTGTTTCGGACTCGGAAATAATAGACGCAGCAAATCTGCTCATGCAACTCAGCGGAAGCTCCGATACGATTTACTACGACGCAGAAGAAGAAAGCGTTGGTAAAACAACGCCAACTGCTCATCCCGATGATCATGATCAGGTGTCTTCTAATTCTGCCTTTAAATATAGAGTGTTTGAAGAGGAAGATGAAGATGAAGTGGGTTTCGGTAAGCGAATTAAGAAGAAACGATTTCGCTTGATTTCGGATCTGTGCGAGCAGACGAAGCCTCTTAAAAATGGTGGCGGTGTTGTAAATAGAAGGAAAAGGAGGATGGTGTAGTGTTGTTGTTGCAAGTGTAGCTAGCTTCCTTGAACTGTAATGGAGACAAAGATACAATTCCTGCTTAATTTTGATGTACGCGTATGTTTCTGTAAATGAATTGAAGACTCGTTTTCTGATTTGTATCTGGGTTTCAAAATTTCGTTTCATTTCGCCACCGTCATCGGAATTCATGGGCACATCCAGAAAGATCGATGAAAATATTGTTGTGCTTATAACTTATAATCTCTGGGTATTCGATCGATTTCCCTGAAATATCGATCAACACATCTTGGTGGTATCGTTCAAGTTATATATTACTTCTTTTCGTTAAGCATCCCAAGCAAGTAATTAATTAGTGATCTTTCTTTTAGTTATGGTGGGACGTTTCAGGTGACACGATCACCCTACTTTGAAACTTTTCATTTTACGAATTCCAATTATCCAGAAATTATTTGGAAAATGAAGATCGATGATGTTCAGGGAACTATGTTTTTCTTGGGAAGCAATCAAACGACCAACTTCTGAGGAAAAAATTCACAGGCCAAATGACTCCAAATCATACATGTCAAAACCCATAATAAAACCCACAAAGCTGCCCAGATATTTATAGTTTATTGTTCTGGATTCATTTACAAAAATGTACCAATACATTGAGTGAACTATTATGATTTAAAAAATATATGCATTAATTGATAGACTAATTTGAGACAAACTTTACGTACTTTTGTATTGAATCAGTTTATCTCTGTCTTAAACAAAGTCTATGTAATGTATCAATACATTAATATGCCGTAAAATTTTATTTCTTTGATAGGGGGTTTGAGCTTGTTAGAATGGAGGGTTTGAGTCTTTGAGATTGTTAGAATGGGGGAGCATACCAATAACCCTTGGGCATGTTTCAGCAAGTGGGAGATGAACTTATCCATTTCGTGAATGTCATTACCAGCCAAATATATGAAAAATATGTTGTAATCAAATAACTCAAACTCTCAAAGTAAAGACAACTCTCGATTAAAAGCAGTAAAATTAGGATTAGCTGGGCAAAGATACTTCAGATGACAAGATAATTATGTAAAAGTAACACTAGTTATAATAAGTACCTACCGAACGATTCCATAAAATAATATGCTCAAAAGCTTCCATAGATACACAATCTGAAAGCTTTGTAGCTTTTACCCTACTAAATCATAATCCAAGTAATTAAGCAGCTGCTTGATAAAGACAATTCGCAGCTTCAGTCTCCTTAATTAAAACTGAATTAATGCTCCAGATTGAATGCATATATTCCGTCAAGCTCTGCAATTTACTGGGATTCAATTTCTGCTCAGTAATAATAGGCTGCTTCTTCACAGTAATCATTGGAGAAGCAGGGTCCACAATCCAACCTTGCTGTTGTACGTCTGCATACGAAAATGAGATCTCAATAATTTAACCAAAAAATGAGCCATGCCAGAGACTCTTCATCTGGATAATAGGACTAAACAGTAATTATGCAATTAACCGGAAAGTTATCGAACATGATTTTTCGTTTTATAGAAGGAACAACTCATTAATCACGATAAGATTATCGTCATCATGCTCAGCCATCAAATACTAGCGACCTTTCTAGCTAAAGTAACTGCTTTCAAAGGGACAATAAGATCAAGTACGTACCAAAAACTATTATCAAGCATTGAAATAAATATAGAGAATATATATATTAAATCATATTTGGTCATACTTGTAATCTGATGTTTAGTTTGTAGATACTGTTGACACATAATGACAGTTTCTTGATAGAAGAAACTGACATGAATGGCTAACTGTATAGATGTTGATCAGATTTGGTCCCTGTTGATACACATGTTGTTTTCTCATTATGAAAATAGTCTCATTAACTAGAAGAGAAGCCTAAAGGTGGACTCAGGAGAATAATCAAATGGACAACTTGAGTGGTTCAAGTAAAATAGCCATTAAAAATGAATTTAGTTTCCAGTACACTAAATATTAAATTTTTTTTTTTTTTTGAAAAGCTAAATATTAAATTTTAGATTGTAGTAGGATCTACAAGTCATTTGTTGCGTGAGAAATGTTAAAAGAGAAGGTATGCAGAAAGGGAAGGTAGCTAGCATATCTTTTTATTTCAATACGAATTTCTTATTGAATTTGTCTCTATCTCTGATTCATTTGAAATTCTAAACAAGAATTTGGATATTAAATATTTTTTGATAAAAAAAACACCAACGACAGATCCATAACAATCACAACACCAACTAAAAAATTACATCAAGCAAGATAAAATATCAATGGATTCAACAATGACAGAATTGGATAACTAGCCAAATCAATTTGACCAAAAACTATAGCAATAACTATGACAAGTGACCACAACAAAGAATTGTTAGGTTGGTCATCCCAAGATTTCGCGATCACATAAGAACATATATAGTGGAACTAAATCGCACGGCCTAAAACTTGCAAGGAATTGAGACAACTAGTCCGTTATCTAGATGGAGAGCCCCACCGAAATCCAAGACGACAATCGTGACTTAAAAAAGAACAATTTTTTTTTTTTTAATCAAATCATTAACTTAAAAGTAACGACTACTCATTCGACTCCTACTTACAAACAAATGAGACACTTATGGTACTATAGACCAATAGTAATGGGTGAATCCCGAAAACTAACAAAAACTAAAACCAAGAGCCAAAAAAAACACCTTGACAGGCAACAGCCAAATCGCGTCGCAGCCAGTTCTAATAGACCTGATGGATCCAGCCCGGGCTGGGTAGGGGTCAAGCCCCACCGGGCTTTTTGGGCCCAAAAGAAAAATTAGGTATATAACTTCTTTGTTTTTAAGACTCTGTTCTCTCCTTTTAGACTACCGATTCTTCAGATTGAGTTCTAGACCTAGTCTTCTGCTTCTTCAGTTCTTCCTCTCACTTAATCATGCTGGGTTGCAATTTCAGATTACCAAATTGCTGGTTATTGATTTAATGATTTCAAATCAGGTGAGAATAAATTGCTGGGTTGCCGGCAGTGTGTGAGTTACTGAGTTTGATGAAATTGCTGGGTGAATTGGGTATCAAGCAGTTGAGTAAAAAATTGGAGCTTTTGGTTCTTTTGAGGTTTTTGGGGAGGTGGGTTTGAATTGGTCTTTGTTGTTTGGATCAGTGAGAGGTTTCTGTAAGCATTTGAAGATTTCTTCTAGTGTAATCATGAATTTGATCGTATTGAGTGAATGGTTTTGTATTAGTTTTGGAGCAAAGCTGGGTTGGTGCTTGTTTGGGGAAAACAATCATGGAGTACAGAGAGATTTATATAGATTAGGTAGCTCATAAATGGCTCCAGCGTCGTTATATATGATACTAGTTAGCTCGTGGTGTTGTGTAATATTATGAATAAGATGAACATATTAGGTGAAGGGCAGTCGTTTTTCTAATTCTACCACAAGGTAGCCACTAAAAGCATACACATTTAATGAAAATCTGTCAGTGTAGACTGTAGACTATTTGATTTGAATTCTCTTATATCTAGTGTGGAAAATGTGCTTCATTTCTCTGCTAATATTCTGGTTAATTTTTATTTACGGAGTTTTGATGCGATTACTGATTTGCTATTGTTGTGTTTTGCTTTGTTGTTGAACTAGAGCAGACATTAGTTTGCAGTGGACGCTCGCATCTATACCATTAATTAAATCCTTGCATCTGTACTATTAATTAAAGCCTTTGGTAAGAAATTCAAGCCCCACCAAGGTTGTAATCCTGGATCTGCCACTGCTAGTAATCTCCACTCTCCGAGCCTCAACTTCAAAGACACAAACTCCCGCCCGCAAGACCTAAGACGCTTTAACTTTCTGGGTAACGGGCTTTCATTTTCTTATGGGTTTTCTTTTACTTATTCAGCTCCGGCTGCTCTTTTATGGTTTAAGTTGCCACTGATGCACCTGTTTCTTTAGCTTTGTTCAAGTTCCGATTGTTTCAGTTGCTGTTTTGAGATTATTTTCAGTCTGATGGTCCACTTGTTTTAGCTGTAAGACTGTTACCCTATGATTTGATGGTTTTTGTTGCTGTCTTAGTGGATATTATAATCAAATGCTATACTTAAATGTTTGGTTTTCCGGATGGGATTATGTTGTAATATCTGTTTTGGTCAAGTTGTAAGATTTGATTCTTTTGAACTGGAGTTTAGTTCTGATTTCATTATGTCCCTGAAGCAGACTAGAAGGGCATGGCAAGGCAGCGGCCGAATATATTGGTGACTGGCACACCCGGAACAGGGAAGACAACAATGTCATCTGCCTTAGCAGAAGAGACACAGCTTCGCCACATCAACATAGGTGAGTTGGTCAAGGCAAAGAGCCTCCATGATGGCTGGGACAATGAGCTTGACTGTTACGTCATTAATGAAGACCTGGTGTGCGACGAGCTTGAAGATATGATGGAAGAAGGAGGGAACATAGTGGACTACCACGGTTGCGATTTCTTCCCTGAGAGATGGTTTGATCTTGTGGTTGTGCTTCAGACTGACAACACTGTTTTGTATGACCGTTTGACTCAAAGGTAATCTCTATTTGTTTTGGCGGATTAATTTAACTAAATGAAAGTCTTACAACTTCAAATCATATATTTTCTTTGTGGGTTTTGGATGTTACAGAGGGTATTCCGGCTCTAAACTTTCCAACAATGTTGAATGTGAAATATTTCAAACTCTGCTTGAGGAGGCAAAAGAGAGCTACCCGGAAAATATTGTACAACCTCTGAAGAGTGATAGCATTGAAGACATTTCAACGAATCTCGCTTCTTTGACTGATTGGGTGAGGAGGTGGCAACCATCAACTTAGTCTGCCACGGTATAGTTCTGCTTGAAGCAGGTTTTTATTTAGTCGTTTCATATGGTCAAACATCTAAGATGAGGTTTCTTGTACTAATGTTATAGTTTATTCAAATCCAATTTCTTGTCATTTTAATGTTGATGTGATCTGAGGATTTGGTGAAATCAAATTTCTTTTCAAAGTTATCCACATAAGATTGAATTCTTATGTTGGATACCAGATTTTGTTTGGACTACTAGTTAGATTAATGTCTTCTGCTTGTTACAGTATTGAGGTGTGCGAAGTTAGGTTTCTACTAGAATTACTATTCCATCTGTTATAAAATGTTCATAGGTAGGACTTTGTTCAAGTCTATGAATGTGACAATTGTCTCTTAATAGTGATAAATTGATCATGGATAAGACTGAATTATATTTTGGATCGTACAAGGATTTGTTTGGATTAGTGCTTGTAAGTATTGAGGTATGTTAAGTTATGTTTCTACATCTAATTGGGTATTCCATATCTTTTAGACTTCATATGTATGATGTTGTTCAATTCAATTATAACACTGTAACTAACTTATACAGTAGGGATGTAAAAGAAGTCTGTCTAGAGATCACTTGACTGAGACTGACTAAAAATTGCACCGACTTGCTTCTTTATTGATGCCTTTTGGCTAAGCTAATTTTAATTTTTTGTTCTTTGATGCGTTGACTAGGGTAAATATTTCGGAGTCCCTGTATTTTGAACATTTACGGGTACTTTATGATAGATAGCATGGACACTTGGAGGAGATCCAATTGTTTGTGAAAAGCTCATTCTTGTTACCCTTTTAGTAACAGGCTGCTTTTATGATTTCTAGGCTGTAAAATTTAAAACCTGATATGAGAACATTCTCCTTTTGATAGTCACCTAGCAGGTCTAAAACTATACATCGATTTGAAGGCTTGATATTCTGATAGGTAATAGTTTGCTTGGCCAAATTGCTATGACTGGTCAAGTTGGATGGTAAAAGGAATTGTGGCTGGTCTGTTTCTTAGTTATGACCCATGCAAGCATGAATAATTTTCTATAAACTTCTTGAGCATTGAGCTGTAATGGAATTTAGGCAATGCAGATACAAAAATCTGCTCAGTTATTTCATAATATGCAGTCACTTGCATTGGTTCCTTGAGTTTTATGGTTTAAATGAGGCAGCAATACTCTCTATTTTGTTGTCTGTTGTTTGGATCCCTAAATTGATTGTTAAGTCTTAATTGAGAAAAGTAACCTTTATGTGATATTATAGAATTTTCATATTTTGCTTTTCGTTCGTCTAGATGCTTATCTTTGAAATGATAGACGTACTCCGAAAGAACTCTTGAACGGTGTGAGAATCCCTCTTTAATGAACTGCACCTTAAAAAGAACTCTGCAGCTAATGCTGCAATGTAAAGGCTTAACAAGATTTTCAATGTTCTTTTTTTTTTCTTTTTTTTTTTGGCCCCCCAGTGAATGTTTCCCATTCATATATATACATTATGGTAAGACTTCATTCATATATTGTATTCATGTCTGCATCTGCTTAATTTTTGAAAAAGAAGTATATTGGACTCAGATTCTGGGTTCCCATCTATCGGAGTTTAGTAATTTGAAAAATAAGTATCATTTGTGTCACGCTACTGATTTAATAAACAAAGCACAATGCAGCACTTTCTAGCAGAAATGGTTTGTTCTATACCGATTTAATTGGTTTGTTCTATACCGATTTAATTCCCAGCCCTGAATGAATTACTGAGAGAATCATTTGACATGACATTTCCTGATCCTTTTACTAGTATCAACGGTCTGATCTTGCTTGATCCTTAGTGAGGTTCATTGCATCTTATTGCTTGATCCTTAGTGAGGTTCATTGCATCTTAGTAAATGGGGAACTAACATCTTTCGTTTAACAGTCATCAACAATCTTCATGATAGATTGTTGTTTCCTGTGTTTTGTTTTAATGTTTTATGCATTGGTTGGTTTGGTATGTTTCATTCTGTAGTTTTAGATTTCGAGGGCCTTTTGGGGCGAGTTCGCATTTGAACATTCTTAATAAAGACTTGACTAATATAATCTCTTGAACCTTTTAGTTCATATTGTACTTGATTCACCAGTTGCAAGGGCACCGCCCGAAGGATGCTGTTATGGAGAGCCTATTGCATGAGACTCTGGCTTTAGCAAATTTTGTTCCTAGAAGTTTAAATAACACTGCTCACCTTGTGGCAAGTTATGTTGATAGGAGTTGCTGTTGGAAACAAATGTACTTGGCTATTATTTATTAGTTGAAGAGCCTTTCATCATTTAATCAAGCACTGCTAGCCAAAACAGTTTCGCGTATTATTGCATCTTCTCCGAGATCGTTGGTTAACACTATTCTTCAAGTCAAGTATCTTCCTCCCACCGTAATAGGAGTTTGGTGTTATAGAAAAGATGGGATGTATTCGGTTGAATCAGGGTGCTGATTAGCAATGCAGATACAAGGCAGAGTAATATGACCCGTCTCAAATTTCACCATGAAATATAAAACTAGTCTTGCAGAGAGACTCTACCGAAAATTTGGTATTATTCATAAAAATGAACTATCCTGAATCCTATAAAAACGATCTCAACACTTCTTATAACTGAATACATATGAAAATACTTTAAATCATCAATTTATGAAAGGGGAGGGAAAAAATCACCAAATTTTTTTTTTTTGGAGGGAAATGAAAGACTAATTCATTGATAAAACATCATTACAATTAGCAAGTATGAGAGCCTCCACACTTGGAGGGATGTTGGTAAAGAAATCAATACCAAACTGACCAGCTTTGGCCTCTTGCATCAAAGTATGCGCCACTAGATTAACCTACCTACTACCAAAAACCACTTTAGCATCTAAAGCATCATTCAACATGTTTCGCAGGTCATCAATTAAGAACCCCAACTCTGATTGATAAAGGGATGAGCCAGAGATAGCTTGAACTAAATCCATACAATCTATTTCCACTATCACCGGTGTGAAATTCTGATCAATAGTCAACTGCACTCGTAGAAGCAAAGCCAACAACTCCGCATGCCGAGCAAAACTAGACACCATTACTGTGTGTCGAAAGCCCCCCAAAACAACTCCTTCATGGTCCCTGAACACACCTCCCAATCCTGTGATACTCGAATCCAAACAAAAAGCCGCATCAACATGGGTCAAAGTCTCAAAGACCTTGATCTATTAACAGAAGGTGAGGGAGTGCGAGCAACCTTGTAATCCTCCCACCAACCCATCGTTATTGGCACAATATCAGTAGCCAACTTGCACTCCTCATCCCAAATCCGGGAGTTTCTGTTACTCCAGGTAGCCCAAATGGTCATCAATAAAGGAGCAAAATCTGCAGGGGCCTATGCGTAAATGGATACCAACCAGTCCGCAACACAAGAGGCACTTGAGAAATTAGGAATATGAGCTACCTGGAGCATACTAACTGCATGGGAACAATCTCGTAGGGCATGAATAGGGGACTCAACTTCTTCATCACAAAACGGACATTGGATATCAATATCAATACCCCTTTCACTACGCCTAATTCGTGTGGGAAGAATATTAGAGGCTGCCTTCCAAGCACAAACCTTCACATTACCTAATAAGATAATGTAAGTTGAGTCATTGAGAAAATAACTCTAATAAGGTATATAATAAGGACTTTAAGATGAAGACTTCATGAAGAGTTTTAAATAAGGGAGTTATCACTCAACTATTATCTGTTCGATACTTTGATCACTCACTTTTTAAATATATAATTTTGGTCACTCAACTTTAACTATGTTATTCACTTTAATCACTCTGTTAATTTTTTTTATTAAAAAAAAATTATTTACCATAATATTAAGAATATTTCTGTCCTAGTAATTGTAAAAAATTGAGAAGAATGAATCGGATTAAAGTGAGACAAGAAAATCAATTAACCATTCCTCACTCACCAGTTCAGGCAGCACTCGGTTCCTTTCTTCCTCAATCCTCACAGCTCGCATTCAGTTCCGTAGTACTTTCTTTCTTCCTCCGCCTCTCCGCCGCCGCCGCCCCAGGGCTCGAAATCCCTCTTCCGCTTGAGAGAGAGAGGCAGAGGTAAGAAATTGTACTCGCTTGATTTGCTTTCCTTTTTTTCCTTCTGCGCAATAGAATGGATTTACTCTTGATTCATCCACATGATTTTTTAAGCAAGCGACATGACAAATTTTTGGTGATAATAAGTAAAAAAAAAAGCTTGTAATTTAAAATTATATGGTGAAGACTTGATCGGGGCATTAGTTAGTTACGGATGTGATTCGGGAGTTGAAATTGAAATCAGATTATTAGCTAGCTAGAATTGTAAAGGACCTGTTTTATGAAGATGGGGGAATTTGCAGTTACTGCCTTTAAAAGTTGCATATCAGTTTGATTCGGCTTTTGCATTATATCCGTTGGTTACCCTCTTATGAATAATGGATGAATTACCATCCTTTGGTTCTGTTGTCTCCCTTGCATTATTAGTTTTTGCCAGATATGCCCTTCTGATTGCCTCTCATATGACACTAGTGGCGCGTTTAACTCTTTCCGACTATTTACTGCTTTCTTATGTTCTACTGTTTTCAGTGATCCAGTATACATTATTGCTGGCTTGATGACTTGATCCACTAGACTTTGTTAAATGTTGACTATGGTGGCAAATGATAGATATCTAGTGTACTGGAAAGAAATGAACATATCTGGGAGAAAAGAAAAAAAAAGTTTGCTTGCAACAATTACATGATATTGCTCTAACTATGACAACATTTGCTTTTTATCAAATCAAATATATTCATCTGTCTCTTTCTTTCTCTTGCCTGATTCTTGTGATTTTTGTCCTATTGCTCTTCTCTCGCTTTTCCAACAATTCTTCTATGACTTAATCAGACTAAGTTTTTTTTTTTTTTTCCTCTACCCATTGGCTTTTACTCTGCTATGTGCATCTGTTATGCTAATTTCTTTTTCTAGTCTTCAACATATCCCCCAGTGCCGTGCTGGTTTTCCTTATCTTGTTACTCCAACAATATTGAAGTTACTTATGGTAGTACCATAGTGCAGTACAGTTTGTGTAATTTAGGTTCAAGTGCTTTTCCCACTTACAGTTTGCATCATACTTGCCGTTATTCCTTTTTAACGTTATATTTCTTTACTGCATATGGTTGACAGTGTTGGTGAATTGGCAACACCAACGCCAACACCGGTTCCTACTCAATGAGAACCCTATCAAACTCACCCTATTGAACCCTAGTTTGAGGAGCAGAGTGTGAGTTTGTTGATGCGTGAAGTGGCCGCCTGAGAATGGGGACGAGAGAGGTGTATGAACAGAAGCTAAGGAGTGGGAATCTGCATCATGATCCTACCCTGAAACCAGGCCTCAGGCCCTCGGCACCCCTTGCTGCCCCCGCTGTCTCTCTCTCTCCTTGACCATGATTCAGTACCGTCTCATAACCCAGATTACTAGTTTGACGTTTTGATTCTCTGACTTTGTTGTTTGAAACTGACTTTCTGTGTTTTGTTAATCTCCAGGGCAAGGGTGAATGGACTGTCACTCCTGTTCTTCATGATGCCACTGCTGTTGTAAGTTTCTTTCTTTTTATCTACTAGTTTAAATCCCTGAGGTGCCAACTTGTGTAAAGTCAGTTCACCATTCTTTTTTTTTTTTTTTTTAATGGAACAATTGCTTTTGATTTTGAATTTTCATGGGTTTGATATACGAGATGGATTTAAACGCTTTTTAAGTAATGTACAGAATTGAGTTCTGAACATTAAAGATTAGCATCACTCATGAACTCCAAGATCTTTACGCTGTCCCAATTTGTAATTGTATAGTTGGTGCTAGCTATGGAGTCCTCTAAAATTATATGTATACTGTCCCTATTCTTGTAACAATTCACCCATTTGCCAAATACATGAACAATTAGGCTTAAACCCTCTATGAATAGTCCACTCATCATATAGAAGAAGAACCAAAAAGCAGTTCTGTTTTGGGGTTTCTAGTCTATATGTATGGAGTATTGAAAAAGGTCATGTTTGAGCGTAATATTAATGAGCGTGACCATCCTACCAAAACTTGGTCATATAGCTATTTGTTCTGCTTATGTTTGAGCCTTTCTAATACTTACTATTTGAATAGGCTGGCTTAGGTATTGGTGGAATGCTTAGTGCAATTCATGGCTGCAATACAGGTATAGATTTGTCCTTTGTCTTCAAAAACTATGTGCTTATATTTGCAACTTTCTTAGTGTTACTTGATTGCAGGGATCCCGTTCCTTCAGAATCGCTTAAAAGGACCAAAGTCTCTTCCTTTCTTAGGTGGGGTAGATCTCATATGCTTCTTTTCTTTTGGCATTCCAGTTTCCATAACCTGCAATGCACACTGACAAATTTTGATTCACCATGAATGTGTTACATTAGGATGTGAATGAGTCTAATTCACAATTTTTGTGTGTGCGTGTGTGTTTGAACTTTAATTGCAGCTTGCTCCGCTGCTACTCTTTTCAGGTGCCAGTGCTGCATTTGGAGGTATGAACTTTGCCCTTTCTTCATGGGTTAAAGTACTCTGAATTAGTTTTGGATTGTTATAAATGCTCTTTACATTTCCCTTTGCTATTACTCTTTTTTCTCTTAGCCAAATTGTTGCCGTTTAGCAACCATGCACTGATTAGCTACTACAATCAAGAAGAGATTCTTGGCCAATGATTTTTTTAGACTAATGGACAGGTAATATCTTTTCCTCCATATTTGAGTTGAATATCATCTTCAATCTTTTAGGTTCAGTGCAGTTTGCGCACTCATATCTTAATTTAGGCATCCTGAAATAAAAGGAACAAAAGGATTTTGTATTCCCTGTTTATAAAGTTATTCAGTGACTATATATTTTGTGCCAGATGCAAGGCTGCGGGCTTGACAACATATGGATGCCACCCTATATTTCACTGTGCACCATCAGAATACCCTTTCTATTTTGCAACTATTAGTAGCCCATTACATTCTGCTATAATTGAAGTTTTTGCAGTAAAGATGCATAATAAAGACTGAATTACATGAGTCCATTCTTAATGTTCATTGTTACTTAGGCATATAGATATCATGGATTACATTCTCCCATGCCATTATGCTTGACTTATGCCGTGCTCATGGTACAATTGACCTCACTGAGATTTCCATTCAATTTTATACCATAGAATGGCTTAAAGATTGAACCTTTAGCTTCTACCTCAGCT
Organism: Rosa chinensis; assembly: GCF_002994745.2. Classification (NCBI taxonomy): domain Eukaryota; kingdom Viridiplantae; phylum Streptophyta; class Magnoliopsida; order Rosales; family Rosaceae; genus Rosa; species Rosa chinensis. The sequence continues at coordinate 44,867,578 of NC_037094.1, read as the reverse complement.
ACTTCCCTTGCCTTTTGAAACTAGTGATGATTGATGACAGGCTGCTATAATTTCTTATAAATATAGATCAAGAACAAAACCTGTCATCAACGTATTGGTGCACTGTAATTGAATGTTAGTTACAATACTCTATGGAGTTGCTACACACACCTCTTATAACCATACCATGATAGCAACATGAGAGCTTTTTATTTACCGTGCAATTTGTCTTTGCATCATGTAATTTTCAATTGTCTGAATTAATTATTACATTTTGTAAACCAGTGATTTTATTGACTAATGTTAAATAATTGTTATAATCTTAATATATTCAAACCACTAAAATAAATTCTTGGCTTCCTGATTGCATGCTAAAATTTCTTCCTGACAGTAACCTCTAACATTAGCCTCCGGTCTCAAAAGGTTCATGATATAAAATTTTGACAATGGAACATTTGGTTATGGGCTTTAGAATGACGTGTCCATTGTTCCTCTTCTTTTTACACGTCAGGGGGCATTGGTAGGGTCATCTTCATTTGAGTAAGGGTAAAATCCTCATATAGTACCCAAATTATCACGAAATGCACTTTTTAGTACCTACAAATTTCCAGGGAGTCCAGTGGTACTTGTACTATCCCTCCGTTAGCCTTTTTAGTACCTCTGTCCATTATTCCGTTAAAAATGTTTATGTGGCGGTCATGTGACACTTATGTGAGTAAAATAGCATTTCATTCATATTTAGAAATTATAGAATTTAATATATTGAATATCTATAATTTAAAAAAATATTACACATAAAAAAAAAAAAAATTCCCAATTTATTCGTCACTGTTCTCCGGATACTTGGGGCAATTAATTTAAGTACTTTTGGTTTTGTTTAGTTTCTTTTTTTTATGAAAATTTAATATATATTAATTTGGGTCAACTAATGAGGTAACTTTTTTCTCGAACAATTAATAGGATTAATCAATGGAGATGGTGGGTAAATCTAGATATTCACTAAATTCAATTCGAGGTATTTTTTTTAACCTAGTTTAGTTTAGTTTAATAAAAAATTTGTAAAAGAAATACAAAAAAATAGGTGTTTTACGATTTTACCCATACTTTAACGGAATAATTGACGGAAGTACTAAAATGGCTAACGGAGGGATAGTACGGGTACCACTAGACTCCCTAAAAATTTGTAGGTACCAAAAAGTGTATTTCGTGATAGTTCAGGTATTATATAAAGATTTTACCCTTTGAGTAATTTCATGGTCATACTTCCTTACCTAAGACATGGGAAAGCTAAATAGTTCATCTTGTATTGGGCCATTGGGGTATCCAAGTCTTCTTTCTATGGTTTTTAATGGGGAACTTGTCACTGACTAAGCCGCCCATCAGAACTTAAATCACTTAGAGAGTAGGGGTTTAGGGCCTTAAAATACAAGATTAAATAATTTTCTTAAATAGTTGTAACTGTCTAGTATACCATATCCGATTTTAAAGATTTTTTTGGTTATTTTGTGTTTAGAAGCTATTGAAATTTTAGATTTGAAGTTTACCGGACAAATTTAGTCGATTTGTTTCTTTTACTTATTTATTTGGACTGTTATTGTTTTGATTGGAACTCTTCAGTTATATGTATTGGTTTTGGAATCAACGGATAAGTGTCAAGCTGGGTTGTTGCTGACTGGGGAATAAAGGGCAGTAAAGAAAAACAATAAGAAATGAGAACAGAGGGAAAAAGAGAACGGAGGAGAAGCGAAAATGATAGAAAGAAGAAACAGGAAGAAGAAAGAAGAAAAAGAAAGGGGGGTTTTCTTTGGGAGAGGCTTGCTTCTAACAGAGAGAAGGTCAGAAACAAAGAAAGGGACACAGAGAGAGATGATTGTGATGGTCAATAGATGTGTGTAGTGTTGGTATTGTGATTGAACTATCAACTAGCTTTGGTGAATGGGTGTTCCCATTTTGGTTTGGTTGTACTGGTCAGGAGAGTAATGAGATTAAATGAGAAGAAATTGGTTTTTGGTTGGCTCTGTTTTAATGTGAGAATCTGACAAAGAAGGTTTGCTTGAAGTTGGGTACTGTAACAAGGTTCTAGAGGAAGATCTCTACACTTATCGGGTGGTGAAGGGACTAACTGATCTTCTCTAGTTTTACAAAATTGTGTTGTTTTGGATCTACTTAAGACTTGAGGTGAGTGAGTGGCTTTTATATTATGAAATTGTGTTTTCATTATATTATTCCTTGTTGATTATATTTTGATTTTCTTAACACCATGTGACCATATAAAATTAATAGTATGATTTTGGTGTACTGTGCTTTTGGTTATTGAAGAGTCAGTATTGTAACATGAAAATTTAGTGCATGGGTAGTGATCTGATTTCGGTGAGTTTGTGGTGGTACGAATTCTTTTTTAGAATTCAATTTATTGTTGTGGGAGCACTAAAACTATATACTATTTTAGTATCCTCTAGCCACAAGAGAGTGGTGTTTGCAATATGCACATTACTATTAGGACGTCATCATGTTTGACTATTTTGACAGTGTCCATGATTAGTGGCCCGGTCATTGGGCTGTGGTAGCCCGGTTTAGCTAATAGGTTTGGCGGTGGCATTCCCATATGATATTTGGTTAACCAGTTTACGGTGACATTGCCAGTATCAATTTTTGAGCTTTCATTGTTAGTTTGTTGGATTTAAAATAAATCTTGTGATTTAAGCCGGTAGGTTGAACATGATTGTTGATTGAATCGTGGTGATGATCGGTGCTGCTTGTAATCAATTTTGGTTTACATTTTGTGAATTGGGTGCTTGTGATTTATAATCTTGTGACTACCATCTTATTTGAGTCACTCGCTGAGCTTGTTCATGCTCATCCCATTTTTATTGCATGTTTGCAGATCCCTAGGTGAGTTCTGTTCAGAAAGGTTCTGGTTGGGTACTTCAAAAATTTGTTTATTACATATATGTATTTTTATAGTGGAATACTGAGTTGATATATTCGTTTAGTTCAATAAGGATTTGGGCCAGTTAGGATGCTTTGTCCTGATAAAGACTTTTAGGACTGGTTTGTTACAGACTAAATTTGCAACTTTTATCTGGCCTCACATTTGGTTTGATTGGATGACCCTGGAGTGTGTGACAGTTGCTTTCTGGGTCTTGTACGCAAAAAAAAAAATTTGTCTTCAGTTGTGGGTGCATATTGTTAAACTTGCTGATAATATATGGAGTTCTGTAGGTTATGCACTTCCAAAGTTTGCTTAACTTACGGTGACTTCGTATTGTGCCACCTCAAGTGCCTCACATTACGGAATTTCGCTTCTTACTCGACATATTGAAGAGACTCATACCTCCCGCTCTCAGCCAGAAAGACTCGGATGATTTCTTGAAGGTGCACATGATAAAGAATCCACTACAATTTTGTAACTGATGTTATATATATGGTTACTATTCTTCACTTATTCCAATAGATCTTTTTGAATAACAATAATAGTATCTCAAGATGATTTTACTCTATTGCCTGGAGTTTTCATTATTTAGTCTGATAATGTGAAAATTCACAGGAGAAATTGCCCTCACAAGGCTCACACGGCATAATCGCATCATGAAGAATTGCTAGTGTGCTATACCCATTAATTGTAACAGTGACAGTATAATGTGATTTAGGTAGTCAAGGACAAATCATAACAAAAGAAAAGGAAAACAATATAGGCAAGGACCACAATTGGCTATTACTTGAGGAAATCAACTGTAGATCTGTTGCTTGTGTTAATTATTGTTGATTGTGACTTTGCTTGATAGCTGATTTAGAAGGAATGGTTCCAAATCGAGGGATTTAGTTGACATTATGAGGCTAAATAGATTGTATAGACTATACAGCTGCTATAAGTCAAGATTTGAATTAGAAGAGAGAAGAAAACAAATGAGTTTCATATGAAGCCGGCATGTAGTGCTTTTTTTTTTGGATATTCTATCTAGAAAACTATAGTTCTTTTCACATTTTTAGGCTTGTCAACTGCAAATCCTTTTCTTCAAAGTCAAGTGCATCCAATGGAGCGCAAGTGAGTTCTGGTTTCTGAGGATTTTGTTCAAATACAGTTCTGAATAGTACATTTGAAGTCCCTATATGTAGCAAAGCAGGCCCACCTTTGAAGTAGTTGACTAGGCATCATAAAGTACAGGTCTTATTCAAGCCACGAATTACAAATGTTGTCCTCGCAGACAATGTTCAGCTCTGATCAGTGGGCATCATGAAACGTAAAACAGTAGAGTTAAAACCTGGAGGCATGAGTAGATCGAGTTACTTCAACAATGGGGGACCTCAAAACTATATGAGAAGGATTACTTACTGGTGTAGCAGGCAGTTGATAGCTTTTGTTTGGTAGGATGAGTTACTGACCGAGGGAGGGTTTGCCCAGTGATCAGGTTGTGACCAAAAACAGAGTTGCTGGTGCCTTGTGTCAATTTAGCTAGGTATCAATATCTTAGAAGTTTGCAATGGACTGAAAACTAACAGTTTCTTATGGTAGTTGTTTGATCCTTGCAACGATCTTACAGAAAGTGCGGGTTTCGGTAATGAGTTGATCTTGCTAGAATGAGTACAATCAATGCTTCTTTTTTTTTTTTCCTTCTGCCGCTCGATTTAAAAGATGTATAACATGTATGGAGCTTGTTTTGCATTAAAACCAACAATTGATATAAGAGCTTAGGCTCACAAATTGTTCTTTAGTTTATTTTGATGTAAAAATCGTTTTAGGTTTTTAAAGAAAACAGGCCATTTTGATCAAAAAAAAAAAAAGGCCATTTTTGGCCTCTTCAAAAAATTCCTTTTTTGGCCCAAGAAGTCGCATATGCTGATCCGAGGCTCAGACCCAGCCCTAAAGACCCCCTTCAGAAACTAAAGAAAGTGATCGTTGTTTTACTTGGGGCTGTTTCTGGGTTTTGGAATCGGAGACGCACAAGATCAATTCATCTTTTGGGAATTCAAAACTCCTACGCTTCCGAATTAAGATGCCAAGAAGGATGATTTGCTGCCTTCTGTTTATGAATTCATGCTTTTGCAAAAGAGTTTTTGCAGCAAAATTGGGAAAATTGCAAAGGTTAGGTCTTCAGAAAATCTTGTTTCGATTCAAATTGTTTTATGTTAATTGATGAGCACAAGAACCTAGATGTATTCTCGGCATGCGCATAGACTAACGTAAATGGTAACAGGATGAAATTTACATTCCTCAGATGGTTTTATGTTTTCTGGAATCGAAACAAATTGTGTGCATATCTATATTCCTTTTTTTTTTTTGTTTTTTTTTTTTTTGCCTAGTATGATATGAGTTGTTGTGTTTTGAATATGTACTTTGGATATAACGATGCATGCAAAACATCTCCCAAAATTTTTAGGCACCGTTAAAATCTACAGGTACAAAAAGGGCTTAGTTTCTTATGAGGATCATTGATCTGGATAAAAAATCAAGTTTTCAACCTCAAATTTTGGTTTGTGTTTTCTGTAGGTTTAAGTGAATACATTGCACAAAGCACTTTTCATTGACTCTTGCAGAAAGTTTTTGGTTAACAAACCTGAAAAACTGTATCTTGTGTTTTAAAATTATACCTATAATTTTGCATCCAAAAAAGTAGTACTGTGTAATTTTAGAATGCAAAATACAAATTTATGTCTAAAGATGTGATTTGTTTTTTTTTGGATAAGTTGTTTTCAATGGATGTGGCTTATTGATTTGAATCTACAGAATATTGTGTCTTCTGCTCAAAAGTGTTGCATGATATTGACTTTAGTTAAAGGGCTATTGAATGATATGCAAGATTGCTTGGTTTAGGGACCTTTGTCTGAATGAGGATGAACTTGAGTTGCTTCATAGTGAGAGCACATATGAAGAGAAGAAATACTATAAGGAGTGGTATAGCGCAAATAAGATGGCAAAGAATGTGATAAGAACTACCATGTCGGCACTGGCGGACCCAGTATATGCCAACTGGGAGCTTGTGCCATCACTGAGTCTTTCATCCTAGTGCAATTAATATATAATTAACATCATTAGCACACAAAAGTCACAAAATGTGGCACAATTATTAACTTTTAAGCCCTAAGTTTTATGTCCCCACAGCCCAATCTCTATTGGTTAAAATAGACATCAGCCCACTAACCCATGTTAAAGTATTCAATACAATAGTCATAATCAATTAAATTTAAATATATAATCTATAATTGTTTTTTTTTTTTCAATAAAATGATCAGATTTTTTTTTAATTTTTTTTAACATATGGACTTATCAATTGAAATGTTAGTAGTATTTAAAGTTTAAATATGGTGCTTAACTACTAATTATTTCTATTAGGTTTTTTTTTTTTTTTTCATTACGCCTGGTATAGATAAAATCCTGAGTCTGCCATTGCATGTCGGATACAACTAAGAGATAGTATTGAGGAACCTAAACTAGCCATGGATTTCTTGTATGCCATTCATGATATGTACATAGAGAGTGATAAGACTGAGACAGCTAGACTGTCAAAAGAATTTAATGAACTCAAGGACACTAGCACAGGGAATATGAGAGAGCATATTATGAAGCTCATTGATATTAATGTTCAGCTAAGGGACCTCTAGATGGGGGCCAATGATGATCATTTAGGAATGGGCAAATGGGGCGGGGTACCCGCGGGTTTTCCCCGCATTTTTCAACCGGGGGCGGGGTTCCCCATTACCCAGACGGGGTCCCCATTTCTTTTTTTTTTTTCCTTTCAAAAAAAGAAAGAAAAAAAAGGAAACTTAAACCTCTAAATCTCCAATACTCGGGGTTTTCTTCTGCCAAAGAAACTTAAGCCTATAAGCTGCCATGGCTGAAATGAAATTTTCCTCCTCTATTTTCTTCTTCCTCCACAAAAACAAAACAAAAGTGACGCAACAAAGACATTTTGGACTTGGGCTTTTTCTCTTCTTCTTTCGGTAACTCCTTTGAGACATAACCAGGTGAAGAGATGAATGATTTTGGAGGACCCTAGGGCCCACTTGAAAACACTTCTACTATTCAAACCAGACCTAAGACATCACATCCTACTCAGATGGGCCTAATTTGAAGAAAATATTAACCCAAAACAATTTTGACTCAACAAAATAAAAACCAAAAATGAAAAACAAGACTCAAAGTTAACACAAAATTTTTAATTTATCGATATTTTCTGATTTTTTTTGTATTTTTTTATTTTATATTTTAACTACAAAACTAACAACTAAAAAAAAGTAGTTAACGTTAAACCCTTCCCCCACACTTAAATCATACATTGTCCTCAATGTAAAAAAATTTATAGCATGCATTTCACAAATTAAGCATATAGGGAATAGTTAACGCAAACCAAAAACCAAAAATTAAAAATTAAAAATTATTGTGCAAATTAAAATTAACGAAAATATAAAAGTAGAGAAGTTCAAGAAAGCAAATCTGCGTTGATGATCTCCTCCACAGGTTCTTTTTTGAAATGGGTTGCCTCCCATGCGGCGCTTAATGTTTAATGTCTTTCAGCCTAGACACAACTCACTAGCTCCTCAGTTGTTGGAGTCTTCAAAGCCTTCCTTAGGATTTGGAATGGTGTTGCTTGAAAGCTTACCTTGTTCATGGAACTTGGTCATGAAGTCCACCACTTGTCCCATTTGCTTCTTGAGATCCACTATGTCCTTTCCATGGTTATGTTGCCCTTGAATCAAGGCCTGTGTAGAGCTATTTAGCATTTCAATAATCTTATCGTAGTTAGGGGACATACCTTGGTTTTGAGGAGGGGCTTGAGGCCTCTGAAAAAATCCTCCTTGGGGTCCTCTGTTGTAGGTGTTCTGATTGGCATTTTGGACATTGTCATTGTCCCTCCATCTAAAGTTAGGGTGATCCCTTCATCTTGGGTTTTAAGTGTTGGAGAATGGGTCATTTCTTGGACGAGGTTGCCCTTGCCCTTGACCTTGGAAGCCCAAATAGTTCACGCTTTCCCATCCACCATTTTCAATCAACTGGGGGCATTTGTCAATCATGTGCCCTTGAGTAGAGCACAACCCACAAACTTGAGCTACTCCTTGTACTTTTGGTGTTAAAACCTGAGATATAGGAGAAGTGAGTTTGTCCAAACTAGCATTTATATCAGAGTTTAGATTTACCTCATTCACTTGGCGAGTTGTGGTCCTAATGCCCTCATACTGTTAAGCATTAGCAGCCTAGTTAGCAATCAACCCCTTCCTTTGAGCTGGAGTCTTGTCCATAAAAGGACCTCCACTTACAACATCTAACATTTGTTGCTCAAGAGGGAGCAAACCCTCATAGAAATACTGAAGGAGACTTTCATCCTTGAACTTTCAACCCCTTCCTTTAAGCTGGAGTATTGTCCACAAAAGTACCTCCACTTACAGCATCTAACATTTGTTGCTCAAGAGGGAGCGAACCCTCATAGAAATACTGAAGGAGACTTTCATCCTTGAACTTGTGCTGGGGAAACTACACTAAAAGAGATTTGAATCTTTCATAGTACGCAGGGTAAGACTCATCTGTAGCCTGTTGAATCCCAGTGATTTTCTTCCTCATAGTGATAACTCTTGAAGCAAGAAAAAATTTCTCTAGAAATGCCTTCATCATGGTGTCCCATGATCTAACATGTCCATTTGGAAGTTCATATAGCCAATCCTTGGCTCTGTCAGCTAGGGAGAAGGGGGAATGTCTTAAGCTTGAAAATGTTCTCATCTGCCTCTGGGGGTGTCATGCTTCCAACAACAAACTGGAACTCCTTCAGATGCTTGTTTGGGTCCTCCATGGAGAGTCCATGAAACGTTGGTATCCTATGAAGAAGTCCACTCTTGATCTTGAAATTGGCAAACTTACCCTCTGCAGCAGCTGGAGAAACAATGGAAAGAGGAAGCTCTCCTTCAACAGTAGACGTAGAGAGATCCTTGATACTTTGAGTACCTTTAGCCTTTTCTACTTCTTCAGAGGATTGTGAGCTTGGGGTATGAGGTGGTGTAGGTGAAAGTGGTGATGAGATTTGAGGTGATGGCGTTTGAGGTGGTGGTGATGGTGATGATGTAGCTGATGTGGATCCCTCTGATTAGTTGAAGAGTCTTTTTCCTTGATCGTTTAATGTGTATGGTCTGAATTTTAAATGAGAAGGTCTTCTGTGTTTGATTTCTGGAGGAAACTTTAAATGCTCAAGTCTTGCCTGGATCTCTTCCTTAGTAAGGATCTTAGAAAGCTCGGACATCCATAGGTATCCTGAAGAAATCAAAAATTAAATTAAGTTAGTAAACTATGCAATAAACGAAATACAAATTAATATTTATACAAGTATAAGGTAAGAAGTATGTCACACGAAAAACACAAGTATAAGTATATATGTATAATTAAGGCACCATGTATAAGTATGTTTATGTGTACAACGAATTTTTTTACAAGTTTTGGGTGTAAAATGTGGAATCATGCAACTTATAAAAATTCAAATTCAACCACAAGTCTTCCATCATGGTGTAGAACATAGCCCAAGGGTTCTAGTATTAACATCAAGCTCCTTTCTCAATCTTTTGTTAACTCTTATCACACATGGCCATGTAGTATATGAATGATTTTGGAGAGGCTCAAGACCCACTTGAATGCACTTCTCATATCCAATCAACCTAGACACCATGTATTACTAAGGCGCGCCTACTTGAGAGAAAAAGGAGGGGGAAGCCAACGTTAATAAGAGAATCCTTCACTTATTCTGTTATGATTTCTAACTCATAATTCAACTCAAACTCCCACAAATTACCCTCAAACACAAATTACAAAAAAAAATATTTTTACAAATATAATTTCCAACGCCATTTACAAGAAATAAACACAAGTAATCTCCGGCAACGGGCCAGAAATTGGCTGCACCAAAGTTAGTACACAATTTAAAACCCCATCAATATAGTAAGAGCAAGTAGGGTATCGTTCTCAATCGGGGATTATGGGGTATTTATTCCTGCAAAATAGAACATTAGATAAAAGAAAATAAATATAAACAAAGTATTATTTACGAAATTACAAAGGGGATTTAGGATTTAATTTTCTAAATTAACAACTAAATACAAGTGACATACCAAAACACAGAATCAAGTAGATAAAGATGGATGGAACGAATTAAATATCTAGTCAACCACTTTTAACACATTGGCAAGGTTTCAAAGTAACAATCACGAATCAAAACATTTCATAGCAAGAAATCAATCAAGAACAGAGATGAACGCATACAAAGTCCTTTTTACTTTCCTTATTAAGTTAACTAGATGAACGCACCATAGTTAACCCTATTAAGCATGAAATTACTAGTGGTAGCTAATCATTAACCAGAACACAATCAACGCATTAAGCACATATGGAAGTTTGATCAATTCAAGCAAAGGTAACAAGTTAGAACGCTAATCTTATCATGCAAAACTTATTGTTGATTTACCTAATTATAGGTTTTCCACTTCGATTATTAAGACCTAAAATGCTAGCATATCTTAATATGGATTCAATTACATGCTCATCAATCAAAGTATGCATCCAAAGATCAAGTAACACATAAACGATGGGATTGAAGCACAAAATCAACAAACATGCATAACATATATGAAATCGCAAATCACACTTTGAAATCCTAAAACACAAAACATGATTCATAGTATTCTAAAACTAAACATCTAAAATCAATACTTCATTCTAACATGAAATCACAATTCCTAATTCATTAAAACAAAAATCAAATCCGAAATTGTTTTACAAAAGAAAGAAAACCGAAAACAAAAAGTGGTGTTCATGGTTACACTTTTGAAATCTTCAAGTATGCAATAAGCTTCAAAGGTGGTGGAATGGATGATAGCTATGGCAAGGATGCTTGAATGGAGAAAAAGATGCTTTGCAGTCTTCAAACTTGAAACTTGGAAAAATTGCCGACATCTTGAGAGAAGAAGGGGATGTGTTTGTGATTTCGATTCTGAATTTTTGTGGTGGTCAAAAAGTCTTCACAAAGCTCCCTATATGTAGTGCTCGGCTACCCCAAGAGTCTTGATTACTTTCTACTTCAATGACATCATTCAACCAATCAAAATATTGCTTAAGAAGTAGAGAATAATCTTGATTCTTCATTTTTGCCAAAAATATATGTATCTTCCCTCAATTTGGTCTTCATTCAACTCGTATGCAATCAGGAAACCTAAATTGCTATTTATTCTCTTTTATTTTCCGTAATTCACACGAAGTAGATATTCTCCCAAACTCTCCCTTTTTGTGCCTTTGCAGAAATCATCTTGATATTTCCCTTTATTTCTCATGGCAAAACCAATAATTATGGGACTAAGATTCCTCAATGATGCCAAGATGATTCTAGAAAGTCATATGCAAGTCACATGCTTCAATTTTTGGGCCAGACTTCTTTACTTGGACGTTTCAAAGCCCATTATTCAATTGTGATGCCATTTGTAGTCTTCCAAAACATTCTTGCACATTCTTGAGTCATCTTGAAGCCACAACATCTCCTAGCCTTCCAAGATATCCTAGTATTATTAGGACTCCTAATGCCAACAGGTTTCCTAGTCCGTTTAGGACTCTTCATTTTCGACATGTTCTTTATGAGGTATCCTTGTGTAACAGGGACTCCTAGTCATGTTAGGTTTCATTTTCTTGACAAGAATGAGTTTCCTTGTCTAACTAAGATTCTGTCATTTCTCATTTCTGTCATCATTTCTACGACCTCACTCCTAGTTGACTCAGGATTCCTACTTCAACTAGGATTACATTCTCCTAGTATGATTGGGAAAACTTCATTTCTCCATTTCTTTTCATTTCTGCGCCATTTACTCCTTGTCTATCTTTATAGACTCAAAACTACCTAGAACAAGAACTAAGTTAGAAATGATAATATTAAGGAAATAACTAAGTAAAATGTAGAGAGAATAATGTTAATATATATCATAGCAAATATTGCTCTCATCAAAAGGGCGAGAGCATGATATGCGGGCTCGTGTGGCTCATGTAGAGAGAATACGTTAACTCGCTGACGTGGCTCATGTGGGGCCTATATTTTATGATGTGGTGTTGAGGTGGCATGCATAGTCAGCTTAAGAGTGGATCTCACCAAGTCCATGTAAACTCCTAAGTTAACTAGGCATGTCACCTCATCGCCATGTCATAAAATATGGGCCCCACATGAGCTACGTTGGCAAGTTAACGAACTCACTTACCGGAAGACTGTTGATTAGACCTATTAGATCAAAATTGAAAGTACATGGGTATTTTTGATGAAATTAGAAGTCTAGGGACTGAATTAATTTTGGACCCAAACCAAAAGGTAAAACCAGTATTTACCCCTTATTTGAATTTATGTTTTGTAATATAATCTCGCTATTTATTATAGATTTGTGATTATTTTTGACGTGTGAGACACGTCGTTGATTTGCTTTATTTTTCTCTTGAGATTTACCGAGTATGGTTGGGAATCGTACTTGTGCTTTTTATTGTGAGATTTTGGGGAAACTTTATGGATTTACTGGTTTTTACTTGGGCTGCTTTATTTTAGTTCTCCTCCTTATGTGAGTTGCAATCGAGGCTCCTCCTCACTTTGTGTTTATGGGTTGAAGTTGAGGATAGAGCCTGGGAGGCTCCTTTGTTGTATGGTGATATTCATCTTCCCCATACTTTATGTTTACTCTTAACTAGCGGGGCTGGTATATTTTCACGAAATTTTGAATTTAAAGAAATATGTTTTATAAACCTTGCATGCATTGAGGTTTTATAAGTTTAAATACATGGGAAAGTATTAAAGTTTACCTTATTTAAAATATCTTGATTATTTATTTTTGTCAACTCACGCTAACGTTTTTAAATACTTTGAGGCCCTTCGGTTTCAAATGTCCAGTTTGCAGACCAGATTAATTAAGGTCGGGCATACATGGAGTCAAGACATAGTCAACACCATAGCTTCCGCGTATTCATCTTATTTATGTTTTCCTTGTTTACCTTTTGTATTAGAATTGCTCTAATAACCTGTGGGATTAATGTTGTTAAGTTGAGACTTGTACTTGTGAAATAGGAGATGTTGTGATTTGGAGAGCAGGGTGGCTCCAGGAGAGTAAGGATGAATTGTTTAGAAGTGTAAATGTGTTTTCTACAGGTTTTGGGTAGTCCATTTTTTGGGGTGACGCTGCTGAATTTTCAGTAGAGTTATTCCTAAGCCACCTCGAGTTTCAGAGTGAAATCTGAGGCAAGTCCTGTCAAGGAAATTCTAAATACAAATATTCTCCTATTGATGACTCAAATATTCTCCAATTAATCCTATTAATGATTCAAATATTCTGTTATTAAACATAAGTCAACGAGAAGGGGATGCCAAAATAGTTGATGAATCTGTTTAAAGTTCTGCTTCCAATGATAGTAAGATTGGTAATCTTGTTGCTGACTTCCATGCTATGGCAAGTCAATTCGATCACTTCTATGTGCCTAACGTATGGTCGATAAGGTCTTAGATTTCAATGAACTTCAAAGAACTTACAAACTCCAAATTTGTAAGGTCTCATTACAACTTGTACACTAATTACAAGCAAAAGTTTTCAGACCTCATTCACAAAATTTAGGACTCATCAAGTAGAACTGGATTGAGCCACGGAAAATCAATTACTTATATATAAATCTCCATCTAAATACCGTGCTTGGATTATTCGTCTTTATATCAAACAGGAAATTTTAAGTTAAAAGATACATATAGAATGTTTCAGTAACATGCTGAGCCAAAAATAGGGTAAACTGTCATCTTTACAAAAGTTTCTTATTACAAACTAGCAAACCAAAGATGAACATCATGATATGACATTAGAGTCTGAATCCTGCTCAAATCTTTCTACTCTATAAATATCTGAATCCGTAAGTAGAAATAATGATCTCAATAAGGAACGGAAGTTGCATCCATAGGAATGAGGCAATTGGAACACTAGCGAGTACGATAGATGGAATAACAATAGATGGTTTTTCCGGAAGCATAATGAAAATGGCAGAAGAAAATGCAATCATCATGGCCCCAATAGATAAAAAAAGGGTCAAAAAGCCAATTATCAATTTTTTGGGTAAGGATGTGAGGAAATCTTCTTCTGCAAAACGTGATGTGAGGATCCCCAAAAACACCATTACTGAAGTTGTGGAAGAGCAGAGCGATATAACGTCTGCAACTATAAAAATCCTAAATGCCTTAGTGTGTAAGTATATGGGAATACCTGTGTCCCCATTAAGTCCACCAGGAACTGTCACTGCTGCAGCGAACATAATGGTAATGATAAGAGCAGCTACAAGTGCCGAAGAAGAAGTTGCAGTTTCTTTCATTGCCAATTCTCCTGCCTTCACCAAATCTCTGTGGTTCACAGTAAATACCTCTTGTGGTGTCAAACCATCAGAATTTACACAATTAATATCCTTGAGATTTGCCATGCGCTCCACCTTCTGCATTTCATCCAACAAAACCTTAGGCTTAGAGACATTATGATGTGAAGTAATTAATTCACTAATTTTTGGTCTTAGCCTTGAACAATTGCTGTTTGAGCTACCACAAGGAAACATAAAAGAGACTTATTACCTTGAACCATTGTAGTTCATTCTGCATTTGAAAAGCTGCACCTCGAATATGAACAATATGTGTTGATGGGGACAACTTTCCTACCACGTGCAGCATGTTATTCCCAAACTCATCTTTCTTGCCTACAATTTCTTCTCTCCTTTCTTTCACAAACGTAAGTATTATACTAAAGATTTTGTCTTGACGATGCTCAGCAGCAAATTGAAATACGGTCTTGCCATATTCATTAATGATATCAAGGAACCTTCGGAAATCATGTCTACGCATGTATGCAATGAACGTAAGATGTCCTCGTTCTACTGCTTGGAAGAGTGCTTTTTGGAAAAATTTACTTTGCATATAGTTGAGATTCTCTTCCCTTCTTAACACTACACACATGTGCTCTAGAATTTCGATGGTCCGGACATGGAGCAATTTCATTTGATATAGACCATTGATTCCTAAATTTAAAATAGCATCGAATTAACAACCTTTCAAAAACAAATGGCAAACTATTAATAATTAATGTTGATGTAGCATTCCAGAGAGGTGATGGAGATTGGCAACCAGTCTTCCAAAGAAACATGTAACTGCATTGCAATTGATCCAAACATGTTGGCATCATTTCTTCAATGAATATGTAACTAGCTTCTTTATTATTATTATTATTATTATTATTTTCCTTTTGGTCTGAAGATATATATATATATATATATTAATCTCATTACATATATGCATGCATGTAACATACCTTTCCGAAGGAGTTGCTTCCGATTGCCTTGATCTTCCTCTTCATTCTGAACATCTATACAAACTTCACGGTCATAAATCCATCGTTCCCATATTTTGAGATGGCTTGAATTTGAGAATAATCCCGCACGCGTACTAGCCAATTCATTTAAAGGGGATCCACTGGAATGGTCTTTAGCAATGCCCAAGCTTGGAAAGCGTTGTAGTAAGTCCAACGAAATATCTATAGTAGAGTGAAAGAGGGAATCAATATAATATACGGTCATACGTACGAAAAAAAAGAAGATTTAAACCTCTTGCTATAGTAATGATTTATCATATAAATGAAACTATCACATACCTAAACGTCTTACTCTCAAACCCGTAGAAATTAGTTCAGCGCGGTCCTTACTCCTTAGCTTTTCAAGTGGAGTAACCGAATAAAGATATTTAGTCATTTTTGGTCTATCCCAATGTAATGCCGTTAGAAGTGGAATACTATTGGTGGAAGAATTGACATTACAAAGGAGTAGTTTCTTGTTCTTCTCAACTATTCACTTGACAATTTCTGTCATCGCATCTGTATCCACTTTTAGTATAGCCAGAGAAAGAGCAGTATGTCCACAGTCGTCTATTATTTCCAAATCTTTTTTTTTCATTAACGGCAGCAACTCTTTCGCAACATCCACAGACTCCCCCCGGACTGCATAGTGAAGAGCTGTCCTGCCGATGTTCTTAGATTTCGCTCTTACTGCCTCTGGATGTTGTTTAATAAACTCCTTTATAGCCTCCAAATTCTTGTCACACACATACCTGAAGAAAGGTCCATCTTTCTCATATACTGCAAGTCGTGCCATATGTTAATGAATATCAAGGTGACTTTCTGTGGAATAACTAGTAATATTTCAAGAAATCATAGTGAGGAATGAGCATAATACCTTGAACCGCTTCTATTTCCGAGTCAGCATCACCATCACTTGAGCAGGTGTCGTAATCCAAGTCATCTTCAGAATTCTCGTCTGAAAATACAATTGATAATTCGTTTCAAATTAACATCACAATTCCAAACCATAAAAAAAATAAAAAAAATAATAAATAAATAAATAATAATAAATAAAATAAAATAATTACATTTCAAGTTAGAAAAGAAATAAAATATCTACCAAGTAATTTTATCAAGAAAACTAAATTACCTCAAATCAATTGTACACATATCGTGTGTTAAATTAATTACAAAATCTAATCGAGTAACTAATCTCACTGAGTTGTTCATAGTTTTAATTCCAGCTCTCAAGGACTCATGCTACCACTTAGACAACTCGATCATGTGGTGTCGTGATACTAAGGGTCATCATTTAGCCCCTCAGCCCTAAGCTCGCCCCAAGTCCACTCGGCCGGTAGGGCCGAAGCCCAACCCAGCATTAGGGCGGGCCAGCCAACCCTTTCTCAAATAGGGTATGGTATGTGCCATGCAAATGAAGCTCGACTGGGCCCTTTTGAGCCCGTTAGGGCCAAGCCAGGCCCTTCCCTTTAAGCCCTAATAATTTCTATTTTTTCTAATTTTTAAATATGTTTCTCTTTTTTTTCGGTAACATACAACTTATGGGTTAACTTTATTTTCTTTAATTTTTATTTCCTTGTTAAACACCAATTAATTTTGGGAGATTTAGAGAGATAGTTAATTGAATATAACCACCTTAACTAATATTTATAAATGTTATTAAATTAATTCCAAAATACACACACACACACACACATATATATATATATTAAAGGAAAATGATTTGTGGCCTCAATGAGGCCTAAGATTTGTGGCCTCAATCCTAGTTGTCATGTCATGTTATCTACACACATCACCTATTTGCCAAATCATGTCATGTAATTCTTGAGTAAAAAGACTATCTTATCATTCCAAAATCTAATGGTTCTAAATTATTTTAGTTTTTTTTTCTTTTTCTTTTTTCGTTATATATATATAATTATATATATAATTCGTCAAAAAAAATTATATACAAATATGTGTTTGCGTGTGTGTATATATATATTAATGTCATAATTCTAACCCACAAAATTAAAAAAAAAGTTTATTAAAAAAAAGTCAAATTTAAAATTGATTCCACAAAAATGGAAAGAAAACATATTAATAGCTTAATTATAATCCATAAAATTTGGTAAATTGAAGTAATATTCAACTCTTTTAATAAATGAATTTAATAAAATTAATGGAAGATTAGTTTACCTTACACTAACAAGTTAATTAGAAAAGTCAAAAATTAAATTGGATCCACAAAAATGGAAAGAAAATGTATTGAAATCGTAATTAAAACCTATGAAATCTGGTAATTGAAGAGGTAAGAAAATATCATTAATAAATTGAATTGATAAAATTCTAGATTCTATCATTTCAAAATTTCTCGATAATTTAATATTGTCTCATCCAAACGCAACATTAGGAAGTGTTCCTTAAAGGTCAAGTGAGACTTCATTAATACAACTGTTCATTTATTTTTACATGAAAAAATAATTATAATGTTATTAATACTATGTAGAAATTCAATGAACAATAGGTGTATAACACAACAATAATCAAAGAAAAAGTGCAATTAAGGAAGGTGTAAAATAGAAGTCATCGTCCACATTAACATTAAAGTCAGCTAACATGTCTTACACGAACAAATAAGTAATAAGTAGCTAATAATGAGCCAGTAAAGTTTACTGGGGACTTTTCCCTAATGGCATATTTACACTGAAATAGAAATCATCATCCGCACTGAAATTTAAAGTCAGCTAACATGTCTTACAGTAACAAATAAGTACTAAGTAGCCAATGATGAGCTAGTAGAGTTCACTGGAGACCTTTACCTAATGGCATGTTCACACTTAAATAGAAGCTATCATCTACTGAAATTGAAAGAGCTAACATGTCTTGCACGAACAAGTAAGTATTAAGTAGCCAATGATGTGTAAAGTTTACTGAGGATCTTTTCCTAATAGCATAATTACACTAAAATAGAAGTCATCATGCACATTGTCATACAGTAACAAATAAGTACTAAGTAGCCAATAATGAGCTAGTAAACCTTTTCCTAATGACATAATTACACTAAAATAGAAGTCATCATCCACACTGAAATTTAAAGTTAGCTAGCATGTCTTACACGAACAATAAGTACTAAGTAGCTAATAATGAGCCAGTAAAGTTTAATAGAGACCTTTCCCGAATGACATATTCACACTAAAATAGAAGCCATCATCCATTGAAACTTAAAATATGCTAGTGTGTATTGCACGAACAAGTAAGTACTAAGTAGCCAATAGTAAAGTTCAACGGGGAATCTTTCCCTAATAACATATTCACACTAAAATTGAAGCCATATATCATTCACATTGAAATTGAAAGTCAGCTAAGTACTAACATGTCTTATACGAAAAAAAAAGTACTAAGTAGCTAATAATGAACAAGTAGAGTTCACTGGGAACTTTTTTCTAATGACATATTTACACTAAAATAGAAGCTATCATTCACATTTAAAAATCATTATTGTCTATTGAAAAATTTGGGATCAACAAAACAAGTATACTTTCAAAAATTAATTTCCTCATGTGCAATATATTGTATTCCATATTAAGCAATTTCTTTTCAGATATCAACTCCCCAATCAATTTAGATAACTAGGTTTTCAATCACCAGATTTTATGAGTTAAAATTACGATTTAAATACATTTTCTTTGCATTTTTGTGAATCCAATTTAATTTTTTACTTTTCAAATTAACTTGTTAATGTAAGGTAACTAATCTTCCATTAATTTTATTTATTAAAAGATTTAAATATTACTTTAATTTACCAGATTTCATGGATTATAATTACGACATTAATATATATATATACACACACACACCACATTCATTCTCCATCGAAAATAAATAAATTTTTTGGACGAATTATATATATATATATATATATATATATATATATATATAACTTTGTTTTTAACGAATTATATATATACACCCATAAGTTTTTTTGAATATGTATAATGAAAAAAAATCCAAAATAATGAAAAAGAAAGAAATGAGAAAAAACAAAACAATATTTTTTTTAGAAGAAAGTCAAAATAATTTAGAGCCGTTATATATTCAACAACATATATATATATATATATATATATATATTCACAAAAATATATAAATATAAATTTTTTTAGACGAGTTATATATATATATAATAAAAAAAGAAAAAGAAAAAATAAAATAAAATAATGTATCTTTTCTAAAAGAAAGCTAAAATAATTTAGAGCCATTAGATTTTGAAAGGATAAGATAGTCTTTTTATTCAAGAATGACATGACATGATTTGATAAATTAGTGAGGTGTATAGATGACATGGCTTGACACCTAGGATTGAGGCCACAAATCTTAGGCCTCATTGAGCCCCTATATCATTGCCCTATATTAAATATGATCAACAAAAAAATTGTCTTGGATTACCTATATAATCATTGAGCAACATTTTGTAAAAAATAAAAATAAAAATAATGTATTTCTTTTTGTTAAACAAAACAAGAGTCCCCTTTCGGTCCTATTTGGCCCTAGTCGGAAGGTCGGCCTAACCCAGCCCTAATGGGTGGATAAGGGTTAGCATATTTAAGCATCCAACCCAACCCTAAATTTTATTGACTTTGACTAAGGTCGGCCCAACATGACTCTAAGCCCTAAAATTTAGGGTAAGGATGGCCCTGGTCCTGCCCATGATGACCCCTACGTGATAGTTAGGAAAAAGATATTTACCTTAACAAATAATGTTAAGGGCAAAGTTTAAAGCCCATTTATATGTTTTGAAATAAAGTTGCAATTTCTTTATATGTTGATTTTTATGTTGTTTATGTGAGATTGCTTAATTGATTTTGGATTAGAGAAAACTTTTATATGTATGTGTTCTTTGGTGGCCAACTTAGGATATATGCATGTAATTGGTACTAGATTTAGGTAAACAATTCATCTAATAGTTTTGTGAACCTGAATCATAAGTAGTAAAGGCTTTGGACAAAAGTTAAAATCAATTAAGGAGGATTGCAAATAGATGAACTTTCTTATACTTGGTTGTGCATTTTGGTTGACATATTTTCCTTGTTCTTCATGCATTGAATGTGTTCTTGAGTAGCTAGCTTTCTAGACTATGATTGCATGTTCAATAGGATTAATTTAGGTGCTTTCACTTAGATTAATTATTCAAGGAAAGTAAAATATGAGAAATCATTTGCTTACTAACGTTTCACATAATCAACTTCTTTCTCATGACATAGAAGATCAATTATAGGGATTGTAATTGGATTTCATTCATATGATTGTGGTTTTGATCTTTGTTCCTTGCGTTCCACCCTTGTATATGTGTTTTTACATTTTGTTTATTTTATTTATTTTAATTTTCAAATTTATAATTCTAAAACCCTCTTATTTGTGTTTATTTGTATATATTTTTATTCTTTGATTTATTTTTGTAAATAATACTTTTTACTTTTATTAAATCTTTATTTGTTTTTGTAATTACATGTGTACCCTCAATCCCCGCTAAAACGATCCCTACCTATTCTATACTGACAACTACATTTTGCAGGATTAAATTGCGCGCTTGTTTTTAGCGTGTCACCTAACATCAAACTCCCTTTAGAAACGCGCCTCATGCACTCTAAGACCAAAGCCCACTTCTGCAAAATCCTCCTCGTCCGGTGGTGCTCCAATGTTGCCTCGCTAACGTTGTGATGCTCCTGGACGGGTGATGATAATCTATGGTCTTTTGGTCTTTGAAAGTGCTTTACTTGAGCTTTTGACAGTGGTAATTGATTTTGTTCTAGTAGAGGCAGCTCTGTGGCTGGGCTTTCATGAGCACCGTTATTCAGGGAAGGTACAGGTTGGGTTTTGGATCCAGGCGGCAGCGGCAGTGAGGGCATCTTTGATGAGGTCTGTTGGCTGCTTGGCTAGCATGGAATCCTTCCCCGGTTTGGTTTCCAATCTGGCTATTTTGTAGGTCGTTTGTTTGTCATCTAGGTGGTGGCGTGTGTTGGTGGTGTTATTTCCTTCAAGTGAGAAGGCGGGGTTCGCGGTGAGTCATGGCGGTGGGTTTTGTGATGAGTCGTAACGGCAATATCCACTAGTGGTGTGCGTGCCGACGTGTTGCACATGATATGGAGACTGGAATGAGGCTTGGCCACTATTGGGCCTAGGGTTTGCTTGTCTTTTGTGCTGCTAAATCAGTTTTTTTTTTTTTAAAGAATTTCCTACTTTTATAGGAGCTATGCAAGTTGGTTCTTTGTGAGCGTCAATGGTCGAGTTTCGGGTACTTTGCCTATTTGCTATGTCTGAGTGTTATCATAGTTTATAGGGGTATTTTTCTAAGTGAGCAATATATGTTTAATGAGTGGTCTATCTCTATGTACTATTATGGTGCGTTTAGATGAGAAAATTATAAAATCCGTAGGAATTTATAAATGATGGAATCTTTAACTCCATCAATCTAAAATTCCATTAATTGCAATTTTTATTGTTTGGTTGCATCTATTTAGGATTTGAAATGTGTAATAAATTAAGAAAGTTTAAAACAAATAAAAAGATAAAATAGAAAAAAGTCTTGTTTTGGAAATAAAAATTGAATACTGCAAAGGAATTTGTAAATGACACTTATTTTGGTGGAAATTGAAGTAAGGAATTTAATTAACGATTTCCTTCGTTTTTTTTCCACAGTGAAATTTAAAATTTCCAATCTGATAATGCCAAACGAGGGAATTAGCTTTTAGGAATTATGAAATCCTCACTTTCAATTAAATTCCATCATTTTTTCCCTCATCCAAACACACTCTTATGGTACCTTATGGTACCACCACAAATTCTTGTCTGACTATAGATGGCGGCGGAAGGGTATGTAATTAATGGTCATTATGGCTTGAGTATCAATGATAACTTGATTTGATTTTATTCAAAAAAAAAAATATATATATATATATATATTAAGTCCTAAAAATTGTAAGTGTGTGTGTGTGTATTAAGTCCTAAAAATGGTAAGTATATATATGTTATATGTTAATATATTGTAGAATTGTCCTATTATATTTATTGATCAATCATGAGAGATCTCTATCCGTACCTACAGTGGCGGAGTTAGAAGTTAATCTCAACTGGGCACTAAGAAGTTTTACAAAAATAATTTAATATATATTAAAAATTTAATAAAAAATAATAAATTAGAACAAGGTTATGGAAAGGTCGATATTAAAAAAAAAAAAAAAACTTATTTTATTAATTGAATTTATAATTTTAGATTTTAGACAATTCTTCATGATAGAATATAAGTTATATATAAATGGGTAAAACAAACAAGAAAAACCTACTCATAATGGGTAAAACAACCCTGATCACTATCGCAATGCTAATTCTTGCACTCACTCTAACACCGCCTTCTATCGGCGATGCATACAGCTGTTCCTACTGGCTCCCAAGCCCAAAACTTTTGGGTCCGATCTCTGTTACCTTTGAGGGTAATGGGAATAATCCTTCTTGGAAGGGTAGATTTCTGGTCTAGAAAAGTCTGAAGTGGTGGCATGATCTCCTGGGCTATGGTAAGAACGGCTACGAAGCAATCTGGCAGCTAAAGACCTCCCAATCTCTCTCTATGTCTTCAATGGCGTCATCGTCGTTGTTTGAGACACAGATGACAGGGGGTGCTGAAAGAAGGTGCAACGCAGAAGTTACAGATCCGGAATGGATATTGAATAGAGCTTAGGCGCTGCTGCAAATGTGGTCAAAATTGCCGGTGACTTGCCAATGGAGCTGGGTGTCCAAATCAATTGGGCGAGACTGTTTTTTTGGTTCATACTTGAGCCCAGTTCTCGGTGATTCTGATGATAATTGCCCGGTGGTGTTCTCTAAAAGCTGCGTTGGTTTCGGGCGGTAGTCCAAGTGGCTGGGTGACTCCCTGCGACAGAGATGGCAGGGACTGTAGCAGAGAGACTACTACCTTCGTGAGATTGGGTTTGAGCCCAAATGACTAGGGAAAACTGTTGGGCCCATGCTTAAGGCTGCTACTGTGGGCCAGAAAATGAAGATACAAGAAGAGGGTGATAGGCTCGAGCTATTCCTTAACAAATCAATTCGGATCGTTATGAGTTTAGGCAACTGTGGGGCCCACTTCACCCTGCTGTTAGGCCCACTCTCTCTACGGACCGGACAACTTTTGTGTTCGACAAAATCTCCTAGCCCTAGCTTGCAGGGCAAGGACAAAATATAGATAGGTGTGGTAGAGGCCTATTTACTACATCTTACTATTCTCCATAGTTTATAGGCTCACTTTAAATAAGTGAGCGGTTAGTTCGAATATAGATGGTCTGTTTCTATGTATCACAGTAGTTCTCTTACTACAACTTTTTGATCTGTCTAGTCGAAGGCAGCAGAAGGATATGTAATGGTCATCTTGGCATGCGTTAATGAAATCCACATTTTTTTCAAAAATATATAAATTTTAAAATTATAAGAAAGAAATACTTATTGGGAAAAAAAAAAACTATAAGAAAATATACTGTTAATATTAAAAAACAAATTTAAAAAAATATAAGTTCAAGGTTTGATAATGTTTCGAACCTAGGACCAGCCACAACATTAAAACAAGCTCTACCACTAGAGCAAGTTGGGTTTTGATCATTTAAGTAACTCCAAATATATTTACACTTATTTCTGTATAGAAATTAAAAAAAACAAAAAATCACACTGGACACGGAACCCACGATGCCCCTACGTACCTGAATTTTCTAAAATTTCAGGAGGCTTGAACTTTTTTTCCAAATTATTCCAAGCATCTTTCGCCCTCTCGATGCCACTGATAGAAGACTCACCATCCTCCCCGCAAAATATGGTGATAGCTTGCAAGGCCCTGGCATTATTTTTCTGCCAAGCCTTGTATTCCCTGTCTTCTATTTTTGGAGGTTCATTTGTGCCTTCGACAAGGTCCCACAAATCTTCAGCCAACAAGTATGTTTTCACCCGAAAGCTCCAGTGCTTATAGTTGTCTTGGTTAAGAGCTTTAAGATTAACGATTAAACTAGGGACTACTGTCGCTGCCATGATCTCGATATATACTGAAGCGACTATATGAAGCAAGACGAGTTTCTGTTCATGAATCGTAATAAGCAAGAAACAAAAGAGATTAAGTAATAAGTATATACTCACAGATTGATAGGATCGACTGGGAAATCCTTAAAAAGCTGCAGCTTCCGAGTTCAAATACAGACAGTGACCAAACTTTTGGTTTATAGATCTCATTTGATAAAATAAACTTGGATTTATAGACAAAAAAAAACCAGCAATTGATATAAAAAAAGACTTGGCAAAAGACTAATACATGTGAACGTACTAATTAATTAAAACTGCAATTCAATTTTTTTTTTTTTGAGAATAAAAAAAAAAGGTACTCAAAACACGATGAAAGAGGAGACTTTTATATATACAATTACTATTGCCTATTTGCCTTGTTATCAAGATGGGATGAGCGAGATTAGATTTTATATCCTATTGCGTATAATAAGACTTTTATATCCTATTGCCTAGCTATTTGTGTTTTTTTTTTTGAAATAGAACCAGTAGGCGAAATATATTCATCAGAAGCCAGAATAAGTCGTTACATACCCTTCCGCTGCCATCTAGACAGACAAGAAGACAGTGGTAGTACCCACAGTGGTACATAGAAAATAGACCTACTCATTGTACAACTACGCCGAAGGCGCTAGAAAGCCCAGTCCTCCCAACCTAACTCATAAATCAGTAAATCTAGTCGCCCAGAGACCTCAATTGGTGTACAAGTAGAGACATTGAGAATTAAATTGACAAAAACCAAACCCAATGCTAAAAACTAGGTAGGAAAAAACCTCTAGATGCCTCAAAAATGGCCTAAATGAACTAGAAAATAATAAAGGCTAACTAACGGCCCATTTGGCCCAAAGAAGAGCAGAACCCTAAGCCCAACTAGCTGACCCAGCCCTGTTGAGCTTCCGCCTGTCTGTGTTGAGGACGCAACACATCGCCAGCCAGCTGCTGTCACGCCTGTACCATGCCGTCGCCGCCACTTCAAGGACCACCGTCCGCACCACAACGCCACCACTGTGAAGGCAACAAAACCCGAACGACACTAGACTCGATCCAAAAAGAAAGGATCCCTGTGCCCCTTGAGCACCGAGTGCATCCCGGCGATATTACTGCACTGCCGCCGTTACCTGAATACAAACACCAGCTTGCACCGTCCCTTGAAGCAGATCCACGACTCCCCCAGCCACAGATTGGTTTTGACCCAAGCAAGACTAGATTAGACACAAACCTCGAGCCACTGCAGATCTATGAACCAAGGAACCCTAGACCATCAACACCCGTTCGGCAGCCTCCCAACGACGATGAGGCAAGCCCCACTGACCCAGAGTGTCGCTGGACGAGAGGATCTTGGCTGAAGACTCGACGAGGTTGGTGCGCGTGCGGCGCCTTCAGAGAGAGAGAAAAAAGAGAATACGATATACTATATATAACTTGCCTAGCTATTTGTGTTTGTTTATGATTAGGGGGTGAAATTTGCACACCCCTCTTTACATTTGGTACACCCTTCGTAATTTTTTAATATTTTCTAATCTCCTCTTATGTTTATTTCCCATATTACCCTTCTTCTCCAACCAACTCAAAGCTGCATCTCATCCTCTCAATCAGAGAGAGAACAGACCAGTTGTAGAGCCAAAGCTTCTGCAGCAATCGGAGAGGGGGCCAAAGCATTCGAAGCATAGTGACACAGACTGATCGCCAAGCACAGTGAACTCCGACGACTGCCGAAACAATCAAAACACCCATCCATACTCAATCAAAACTAAAAACCAACCGCTGTGATTTCTAGTGGACAGGTGTACAAAAGGAGATGGAAAGAGACTCTGTGAGGCATGCCAATATTAACGACACCAAGAATTCTAGAGACAGAACCGGAGGGGATAGCTCACTGCTGTTGATCGAGATCGAGTCCTGATAAAATGATGACGTCCGAGTTCGTTTTGTAGTTGGGGAATCACAAGCGCCTCCGGTGCATGAAGATCCAGGTCAAGGACGACTCCAGTGGTGTCCTAGTGGTTGGAATTCGATGATGACAGCCGGAGCTCCAAAAACTTCTCGTCGTCGATTCTTCCTTCACAGTCGACGATTGAACGTACTACCACAATAAGTGTGACAGCGACATCGAGATGAAGAGAACGGCGCCGGTGAGCCGTCGTGGGGTGGCCGGACGCCGAAGTTGCAGAAACTTGCCCAGAAACCGTCAGAGGATTATGAGCTTCAGGCCTTCGATTCTCTTTCTACAGCCAATGCCTGGATGATCCGAGACCACCAAGAGGTCGACGATGAAGAGACGCTTCGATTGATGGTGGTCCGCCGTCGTGTCGTGGCCGGACGACGAAGATGGAATCGGATCGCCGATAGGAGCACGAGAGCGAGAGAGAGAGAGAGAGAGAGAGAGAGTGTGAAGAAAAATGTTGGAGAAGAAGGGTAATATGGGAAATAAACATAAAAGGAGATTAGAAAATATTAAAAAATTAGGAAGGGGGTGCCAAATGTAAAGAGGGGTGTGCAAATTTCACCCCCCTGTGATTATTGTTCCAAATATTTGCCTTGTTAGTTCACTTGGTTGTTACATCACATCACATATATGCTCCCATTCTATATGGATCAAGATGGGATGAGCGAGGTTAGATTTGCCTAGCGCGCTATTTGTTTTTGTTTATGATTATTGTTCTAAATATTTACCTTGTTGGTTCTCTTGGTTGTTACATCACATCGCATATATGCTCCCATTCTATATGGATCAAGATGGCCGATGGGATGAGCGAGATTAGATTTTATAATATATCCTGTTGCCTATTGCATTTAAGAAATCTAATCTCCTGTTGCCTATTGCATTTAAGACTTTTATATCCTGTTGCCTATTGCTGTTTGTTTATGATTATTGTTCCAAATACTAAATTTCGAACACGTGGATGAGGAATTCTTTTAGTTTTTTGGTTTAATACATACTTATATATTTTTCAAAAATATTTTTGTACTTAATTAAAAAAAAACTTGTTAAAACTATTGTACTTGTTTAATTCAATTTTAAATAGGATTTTTTTTTTGACTAGAAGAGATCATCCATTATACAGCTCGATCTGCAAGCGGTACAAAAACGATCAATCTACAGGGGTGACAGAAAGAACCGTTTTGTATAAACTACTACAAAACTAACCCTAACTAAAAGCTCAAACCAAACTAGTAATCTCCTAGTGCACCCACCTTCTAGGATTAAGCCCAAACAAAGAAAAGTAGAGCCCCGAAGAATAAAAATAACGCCCCGAAGAATTAGGGCCCAACGAGGTCTCTCTTTACTTTGCGATATTTTCTCTCAAAAAAAGAAAAATATAATCATATTCCTCTTAAACAAAAGAGGAATAATGACCAAATAAAAATTAAATAACAAAAGGCCCAAAAACCACTTGTGAGCCCAATAAGCCCCTGTTGGAGAAACCCTAGCAGACTCCACTAAGGTTACCTCCCTGCTGCCACCATCGCCGCCGTACCTTCCAACAGGAGAACTTCCGCCATCGCAGAACCTCTTACTGCAGCCTCCAAAACCAGACAAACAGTGATCAGGGAAGTGAATTGAGGGACCCCTGGTCCACCAAGCACCACCATCATCCGCTGAGAGATGACCCTCGTTCATATAGATGTCGATGTCGCCATCATCCTTGTCCATCATTCTACCAACTTGAAAGCCAATAAGCAAATTTGGTTGGACTACAGTAGATCGCCACACACTACTACAAAAATTGAATCAGACGCATTGTAGTTTTCCGCCATCTGATTGATTTTTATTTTTTTGGACGTCATTTTTATAAAATCCGTCGTCTGATATGAAATTATTAATTAGTTCAGAAGACGTTTAAGGACAGAACTGTTGTATGACCCTATAAAAATTGAGCGGCAAGTTTCCCACCATGTCTGTGGTGTCAAAACCCATCTCAAACCCCAAATTTTCCCCCAACATGTATTAATCATATGACGAGAAACAATAAGACTGTGGTCTGATTAATATGTTTGGCAGAAAGGAGGGAGATTTTCCACCATCATTTTTCTCTAACTCCCTAAAGAGGGAAGTCGTATTGATAGGAGACAAATTCCAAATTTAAAACAAAGCATTCAGACCACATTTTTATAAAATTATGTTGTGTGAGTCATTGTCTAAATTGATAGGGCTTGTCCAAATTCATATAGGTCGGGCATGAAATCCCAACACTTCAAAAATATAACAAAAAACCTAAAGCTTATTCCTCCCTCTGTCGACAGCGCCTCACTCTCTCTCGACACAGACCCAAGACCAAAACCCAAAGCTCCTCACTCTCTCGACAGCTTCTCCCCAAAACCAAACCCTCACTCTTCGCTCGCGCCTCACCTATAAACCAAAACCAGTCTCTCTAACCAACTGACGGCTTGACATCGTCATGGCAGAGGCTATTCTCCCTCACCATCTCCGGTACCTGCCCCTCAAGGCCATCACTGACCATAATCCAAGCGGTTGTCATCTTCTCTGTTGATCTGAGGGCATGCTCGGCAACCACTACTACACCGCTGTGTTCTAGCCCCACAGCTGCATCATGGGCTCCCCTTCTGCGGTCACTTGACCAATGGTTACTACCTCGCTGGTGGGAAGAAGATCTCAACCAGCTTGATCTACTTTGAGAGTCTGCCCTACAAGGTGAATTCCTCCACTGGGTCATTGATTACAACAAGCTGGAGGAGAAGGCCTTAGATTTCAGGCCAAGATTGACACCTAGATTTTGTGAGATTTTTCGAATCGAGGGAATTAAATTGGAGAATCGATGAGTAACCAGAAGAAGAGGAATTTCCAGATAGAGGCGTTCAAGCACATAGTGGTGGTGGATCGGAAATACGCCGACAAGACGTGGAAGGTTTTGGAGAATGCTAGTGCCCTCAGCTTTGAGAGCTTTAAAGGTTGTTCAATCTCTAGCCACTGCCCACTAGCATGACGATATCAGAGGACGAGAGCTTGGCTCAATTCCTCAAAACGGAGGTGCTCAAGTATCTACTTCATCTTTCTCTCAATTTTCGATTTCCCATAATCTGTTCAGTTTCAAAATCTGATCTTTAGGGTTTGGTTTTCTTCAATTCGTCTTGAATTTTCCTTTTGGATTTTGTGGGGATTGATTGGTTTTAGGGAGGTTGTGATCGGAATCTGCGGAAATGTGGTTGATTTCGGGGATCCTGGGCACAATTAAAAGAGATCCATTTGTGTGTATGGTTGTCAAAACTGGTTATTTAAGTGATACTGGCCTATAAGAAAACTATTTTCTTTTGCAGCATGATGAAGAGGACATGGTGGATCTTGGAGAAATTTCCCGGTTGAGTTCAAGGAGTACTATGTCCAAATGCAAGCTGCCAAAAGAAGCCAAGCACTTGTTCCTTCACAGGTAATTGGAGTTTCTTAAGCTTTACATTACTTCTTATATACATAAAGTTGTCTTTCTGTGTGAGATTAGAGAAGAGGATGCTATTCCATCATGATGGAAAGAACAATTAAAGATCATGTTATGTTTATTTCTCTTAAAATTTCCCTCGCAATGGCTTGTAAATTTGTGATTTTGCTGCTGTTTGTTTGATTTTGTGCTCAGAATTTGATGCTTTTTAAGTCCTTAGCGGTTGTTTGGCGACCGGAAAAATGGTGACTGTGATTGTAGTTTTCCTTCCTTTATTAGCTTTGTGTTTCCTGTTTTTCCAAATATGATTCCCAGTTATGATCCACATGACAGTGAACATGGTCTGAACTAGAGTTTATATTGTGAGTTTGATTCTTTGATTTGCTCTTTTGGTGTTAATCTCTGTTTTGTTTCTCACTACTTGCATTAGTATTCTGCTTTCTTAATGCGTTACCTACATGTGGGGCGGTGGTAGGTGTGAACCAAATTGCCTTAAAGATTTGTATTCATAGCTTGATTGATACATTAGTTCACAAATTGAGCCAATTCCTATTGTCTTGTATGACCCAATGTCATACCCAGCTGGATTGATTTCTAACTTCAACTACCCTTTGTTTTATGTAGATTTGGCCAGAGAAAGGAATCTAATTTTCCATTAACTTCTCGTTTTGTATATACAACTTGCTTTCATAAATTTTATTTAAATAACTTCTTTGTCTTGTTGGAGCAAACATGCTTCTAGACTCAGATTAAAGTAAATTATACTTGTAGACTATCTCGTTGCAGAAGACTTTTCTAACATAAGAATTGGACTATATGTATTGGAGGGTTGTGATGACAAGACCACAATACCTATTGGATATTGCATTGCAAATTGTTTAATTAGCTTTATGATAGTGCTCTATAAGAACAAATGGGTATGTGCTGGCATCATTTTGATCCTCGTATTTACTTTTCCTTCCCCATTTTGTTAAATGGATAAAGAAGGAAATTGGAGAATTGTAATTAGAAGTATGTTAGGAGCTTGCAGTAGACACTCTTACTTGGTTAACATTTTTTTAGTTTAATTGCCTTTAGATTGAATATATTTTACTGTTCTGTCAGGAAGTTGCCGAGATAAAGAGAACTGCTAAAACAAGAAATGAGGTATGTTCTGTGTTGTATTCGATTACTATCATCAGTCCAGGAATACTCAATGACCGCAAATTGCATTTTGTCATACATAGTTGGTTTGTATATGGTTAAGCCTCTTTCGTTGAATTCTGCAGGCATCAACTAAAATATTGGCCAGGCAGCTAATCAGGCTTAGGCAACAGATAGCTAACTTACAAGAAAGTAGGGCTCAAATGAGAGGAATAACAACTCATACGCAGGTCGACTGTCAACCCTATATCTTTATAAAAAAGAATGAAGAATATGACATCTAGTTATCTATGCATATGTGTACAGATGCATGTATATATTTGTAAATTTTAAACACGGTTGAGGTGTTTCTAAGGGAAGGATAAAGGGATGAAGGTGGAAAATGATAAATTTGTGATTGGATAGTTCAACAACATCAAACTAGAGGTTCATGTATTTTAGTTGTAGAATAGTAGGGGTGCAGTAATTTGTCTAGCATCTTGAGAGGCCTGTGATACTTTTGCTATTTGAGTACTAGACTAGGTAATTTTGTGATATCTCAAAATGAGAGATTCCCTTAAATGCTTTAGTAAATCAAAGACTCTAAAATGCTGAACTAAATTATTTATCTTTGTTTTGTATACAATAGGTGTTGGTAGTCTCGGGTGAGCAGCAAAGCTTGCAAAGCTAGACTATTGATCCAGATGCAGCTGGAACTACAGAAAGACAGCAAAAAGCTCCTAAAAGGCCTATTTGTATTAGTACTTGGAAGCTTGCAAAGCTAGACTCCAATGATGCCATGAGAGCAGCAAAACTTGCCAAGCTAGACTCTTTTAAGTAAATTTCTGGATGTATATTGCTAGGAGAGTACTATTAGATGTATTCCTTTTGTGGATAAAAGATTACCTTTGCACAATCCAACTTGGTGCATGATGTGGATTATAACAATTTCTTCTATATATTGATCAATTAACATTTGGTCATTTTGATTCCAGTTCCAGCATATATAATGCATTGAATCATTCTATTAGGACAACAATAACTACAAAAAAAACTGTCATATGAACACAATATTCACAAAAAAACAAAATAAAAACTGTCGTCTGAATTCAAAACAGATAATGGATGCTTTGTAAAGAGCGTCGTGTGAATATAATTCACACAACGGCCATAAAACAAAGCGACCTCTGAATCTCAATCACACAACAGCTGCTAAAGTCGCCCGTTGTCTGAAGAACAGGCACACAACAGCTAATGTTGTCGACAGGCTTCTGGCATGCTGCTGAGCCCTTCACATGACTGTTCCCTACAATCGACATTCATCAGACGGCGCCTCGATATACGACGGTTTAGCTCCATATCAGACCATGGTTTTTAGCCGTCGTCTGATTCAATTTTTGTAGTAGTGACACCACCACCGAAGCAGACATCTTCACTGCAGTAGGTGTTTTACCAGAATCTGAACTCGACATCGAAATCCCAGGTCTGTCGTCAAGACAGACCATCGGATCCCCATCACTTCCAGGAATGAAGTAATTCATCACCAAACTGTCACCAAGAGAAATCAGAACCTAAGATGATGCCAGAGTCATCACCCGCCCAACGAAAGCAATGAACGGCCAAAGGACCACAGATAGGGAAAGACGTCGACGAACAACACCGCCACCACTGCCCTCAAGCCAGCTAGAAAAGAGGGAACAGAGCCCTGCCCACCCAGTCGCAGATACACCACCATCCATGGTGATGAAATTTTGTCAAAAACGCAATCTTCGAGTAAACTCTAGCAGAGCTAGGTCGAGAGAAAAATATGAGCTAGCAGAGTTAATTTTAAATAGGATGATTCTAGTTGGACCTTCAAATTTGATATTTAGATTTTTATTTATTTTATTTGTTATTAGACTTTGTCAACTCATATATAAAAGACAAATAAGGATAGAGAGAGAGAAAAAGTAATATATATATATATATATATATATATATATATACACACACTCATCTTACCTCCATGACAAACCTCATCAATTTTATATTTTAACATTAAACACTAAAATTGCATTAAAATTATTACCCTTAAATAGCATTATATGTTAAACCCTATGAAAGAAGAAAGTGAAGATACAATAATGGAGAGTCAAATCATCGTGATTGATCCTCGAAATGAGGTATGGGCTAAGAACTTTTCAGTTTTCAATTTTTTTTTTTCCTATCAAAAGAAGATGAAGAAATTGGTGAGGAGCTGGCCGTTACCAACAATGGCGATGGATTATTGTACTGAGAATCTAGGTAATGGATTGGATTATCCATGGATGTATATGTTGGGTGATGATTGGACTGGTGAAAGAACAAAAAATCTTGGTTTTCAATTGTACATTTTTAGCGCACTTTGTTAGTATAGAGTTGGAGTTGGCATTCCTTCTCTAACAAAACTCTACTCATCAATTTAAGTTTGAAGCCCTAATATAAAGCCTAAGACCATGATTGTTTAATTACAATTTGTTTCACTTTGTGGTTGTCTTATTGTCGAAGACCAACTTGAAGATCAGTTTGTTGTCTTGCTTCCCCATCTTAGCTTGTTGTCTTGTCGAAACACCATACTTAAAGATCAGAAGAAGTCCCTTCTTCCTCATGGCTTAGATAAGCTCATGCATGACATCTTTTTCACAAAGTCATGGTTTTTTTCATGGGTTCCATTCTTGTGTCAGCCATGATTAAAGGATTTGGGTGTTTGGCTTCTAGAACTGGTTTTCCAAATTGAAATTTGAGGTATGGGTTTATCTTTGAAATCTGAAATTAAGGCTATGGCTTTACGTAATCCAACTGAACTTGAGGGGTTATTAAGTGAACTGATTTTCTTTGTCATATATATATATGGGTACTCTGTTCCTTCTCGGGTATTGAAAATACTTTTGGTTTTCAATCCCTTTGCTTATCAAGAGTTTATTTCTTTGGTTTTCTGCTTTACAAAGTGTCTTGTTCCATGTTGAAAACAATTTGAAAAATGCAAAACCATTCATGCATTCACATTCATCTCTTGCATCCCATGAGGTCATTTGGGTGCTGCAAGCTTCAAAGGTAAAATCTTCAAGAAGAACTTGCTGCGTTCATAGCTTGTGTCTTTGTTGAGATTTATCAATTGTTCACTTGTGTAAACAATTAGGAAGGAGAGATTACAACAGTCTAGTGAGTTAGTTTAGAAGGGTTGCCACAATCAGTGCAACCTATGTGTTGTGAACTTGTAATTTATTTTTGGGCAAAATACAGATTACTACCCTGTAGTTTGGCTCCAAAATCAATTAAGTCCTTGAACATCTAATTTCATCAAGAACACCCCTGCACTCTCGATTTTGATCTAATAGGTTCAATATGTTAGTCTTCCGTTAATTGAGTCATTTAACTTATTGACATGGCTCATATATGACATATGTTTTATGATGTGGTGTTGAGGTGGCATGCATAGTCAGTTTAGGAGTGGATCCCACTATTAGAAATTTATGAAATAAAAAGTTTTTCAACAAATAATCCAACTATAACTGGAACCCACAACAAAAGATTAACGAATTAGACCTATTAGATCAAAATTGAAAGTTCAGGGGTGTTTTTGATGAAATTAGAAGTCCAGGGACTGAATTGATTTTGGACCTAAACCACAGGGTAGTAACCAGTATTTAGCCCTTTATTTTTCATAGTGACGATCTTTCAAGAGTTGAAGGCCACACATATGCTTTCCCTTGATAGGGTGTTTGCTACGTTAGCAAAAACTATTGTTCTTTAATGTTTTAGTTGGTTTGGTTGATGTTACTTTCATTCTATTCATTATCAGTATCAGGATTGAAACTCTATTTGCAATCTCTGAGAAAGTAAACCTTGAACGAAAAAAATTAGTTGTGAGCCTATTCACCCCCCTCTAGGCTCCTTCTAGGATCTTCATTTGGTATCAAAGTGGGTCACTAACCTGTGTTAGTGTGTTCCTCTGGCCTCCTAGAATGGACCGTGATAGAGTCTCTAGTTCCATTAACTCTCTTCCATATTTTGATTGGAAAGATTACTCTCAATGGAAAGTAATGATAATAGCTCTCCTGCAATCTTAAGAGGATAAGTTATGGAACATTATAGAGAAGGGGTGGAAGGAACCAACTAAAAGGGAAGCTGAAACTTCAAATATCATTCCTAAACCAAGAGGTGAGTGGACTGTTGCTGAACAAACTGATCACAAATGTGATACTCAAGCTCGCTATA
The DNA here is from genome assembly GCF_002994745.2 of Rosa chinensis. Lineage (NCBI taxonomy): Eukaryota > Viridiplantae > Streptophyta > Magnoliopsida > Rosales > Rosaceae > Rosa > Rosa chinensis. The sequence goes on along the minus strand of NC_037094.1, from coordinate 44,832,419 downwards.
GCCTTTTCGCTGCCTTGTCAGATAAGGAAAGAAAAAGAATTACTAATTGTCCAACTGCTAAAGCTTCTCAGGAATTACTTCAAACTGTTCATGAGGGTAACAAAAAGGTGAAGGCACAAAAACTTCAAAGCCTTGTGCTTGAATTTGAAGAAATAACAATGAGAGAGGATTAATCTGTTGATGACTTCCATAGTCGCCTCATCAATGTTACCAATCAATGTCATGGGTTGGGTGATCCTATTTCAGAACATAGAATTGTGAAAAAGTTTCTTCGAGCTCTTCCTCCTAGTTTTGAGGCTAAGCAAATTGCCATTGAGGAAGCTCAAGATCTTGATACATACTCATTAGATGAGCTTGTGGAAAATTAAAAAACCTTTGATTCAAAAAAGAGAAAGGGTCAGAAAGAAAAATCAATTGCTCTAAGCACTTAATTTGAAAAAAGAGGAAGACCCTTTTGATTTTAATCTAGAAGAATTTGCTCTTCTCACAAAACAGTTCAAAAAATTTATTAAATCTGGAAGGTCATCCTCTTCTAACTCTAGAAACTTTTCTGGTTCTACTTCTTCCAAAAAAAAATCAAAACGATGATGTTTTTTTATGATATATACTCAAAGTCTTCCAAGCCTTTTCAAAAGAAGTTTTTCGGTGAAAAACCAAAATGTTTTGAGTGTCAAGGATATGGTCATCTTGTTGTTAATTGTGCAAACAAAAAATTTAAGTCTCAATCAAATAGAGCTTTTAAAACTTCTTAGAGTGATAGTGAATCTGAAACTCAGTCTGACCATAAAGAGGAGAATGTTGCTCTTGTTGCGACCAGCCAAAATGAGTCCTCTGATGAATCTGATGATGAGGAGCACTCTAAGGAGGTAGCCTCTAACAAGTTCAAGCAATTGTACAAAGCCTCAAAAATAATGATTGGAAAGACTGAGAAATTGAAGGTTCAACTTGTTGTTTGTGAAAAAGAAAAATCTGGGATTGCAGAGAAGTTGCAATCCTACGAAAAGAAGTGGGATTTGAAAGGAATGATTTTGTAATTCAAGTGGAGACTCTCCAGGGGAACTTGGATTCTCAAATCAGGTTAGTCAACTCTCTTACTACTGAAAAAATCTCTCTTGAAAAATCCTTAATTGAATCTTAAGAAAAGTTTTCAAAATTTTCAATTGGATCCAATAAGCTTTCCAAAATGATTGGAATGGGCAAAGTTGATAGGGACAAAAAGGGTCTTGGTTTTCATTCTGTGTAAAGCTCCTCTAGAAAGCCAAATATTTTTGTGAAAAGTAAATTGTTGCCTAAAGAAAGTGTCCCTAAGTCATCCAAAATATTCATTCCTATTTGTCACCATTTAGGTATCTCTGGACATATTAGACCAAGGTGTCATCAAATCAGAAAAGGTCCGCAAAAGTCCACAAGGTCTCATGAAAACTCTTTACTTCTTTCTTTACAGTCAATTCTGGAAAAATCCTTGAAAGAATTCGGTAGGATTGCTAAATTTGCTGCAATCCCGAGAAAAGAAAAATCTGTTTGGGCAAAGAAAAATAAGTCATTTCATCCACCTTCCTCCGCTGATTTTAAACCCTTTGACATTTGTGAAACTGATTCTAAACCTTCTGAAATGCATCTTCTATCCTCGTTTGTTTCTCACCTGTTGAAGAAAATGACTCCATTAATGCCACATGTTTGGTTGCTCTAATTGCTTTATCATCTAGAAGAGCTGATACTTGGTATTTGGATAATGGGTGTTCTAGGCACATGACTGGTGACAAAACTGGTTCTATCCTTCTATGATGAGGTTATCAGTGATTCTGTCACTTTTGGTGATGGAAAGAAAGCAAAAATTATGGGAAAAGGGATTGTAAATGCATGGTATCCCGAATTTAAAAAATGTGCTATATGTTGAAGGACTCTAAGTTAATCTTATTTGACAGAACCCGACCCAAGCTTCACCCCGAAACCCGGATACGAGCCTGTGGGGCCTACTCTAAGTGAAATCCTACCAAAAAATCGGCAGAACCTCTCCTAAAATGGACTACCTGTTAATGCTCAAGTCCGGCGGTAGCCGATTCTTTGTTTAACGCGGGTCCGGTGGGCGGACCGCTACTCCGAGGATTAGATGATTGCCGTTTGCTGCAACACGAGAGACAGGGCGTCAGAGGGAGACCGCGTTGGGCGGTCTTCACTTCTCCGATGCCTAAGTCGGTCACTGTATATGGGCAGCATAACAATAAATGAGTAGTAATTGCGTAATTAATGAGGAGAGAGGAGAGAACCTTTTATAGTTAAGGAAGAGGTTGATCTTCTTCTTGTTTCCGATGTGGGACTGATGTGCTTCGATTCCCAGCGTCTGGAGCTTCTGATGCTATCTTGATGCGGCGCGTCAGCGGTGATCTGGGGGCGGTCCAGGGCTCAAGCGGTAGCCTGCCTGGCCGTGCCTTCGCAGGTCACCCCTTTGGTGGGAGTCGGTACCTCTGGCGGTATAATGAGCGTGGCTCATTATAGCTAATTATGCTCGTTCTGGCGCATGTAGGTATAAGTCCCCCAAGTCCCCAGTCAAGGAGGGCAATCTTGGTTGGGGAGTTGATCGGCGGTGGGAAGCGTTACTTCCGCTAGACTTGCAACAGCATAATTAGCGTCAGTGCGTTGTCAACCATGGATTTACTGAGCGAACGCTTTATACCCTTCCGGGTGGGCCCCTGCTAGGCCCACCAGGGAGTCCCCCACTCCCTAGCCAAGACGGACCTCCGGATGGTCGGCAAATTGTTTGTTGAGGGGAAGCTGCGCGGAGCAGAGGGTGTTGGGTAGCGAGCCCAATCTTAGTACCCAAGTGACGGGGGTCAACGTACCTGATTAGGGTCGTCGTAGACTATTGACAAGTCCCCGTGTCCCGTAGGGACGATCTGACCGTAACGCCGCGTGGCAGTCGTTGTCAGAGTGAGGCGTAGCCTCGGGATTCGCCGCTGGCGGATACCCCCCGCTGGATGTAGCAGGAAACAGCGACGCGTAGACGTGTTCGGCGGTAGTTATTGAGCGGAGTTGCGCTCAGCAATGCACGGGGTTTGGAAGATGGAGGGGGCTCTGCCGGCAGTGTCGCGTGTAGCTGAGGCTGCCTCTTGCAAGTTGACGAGTGGAAGTTCTGCTAGCGAGGATTCTCTCATAGGGGACTTCGACACTCAGAAGGTGACAAGTGAGAAGTTCCACTAGCGGGGTTTCGCTCAGCGGTGACTTCGACACTTGGAAGATGACAAGTGAGAAGCTCCACTAGCGGGGTTTCGCTCAGCTGTGACTTCGTCACTTGGAAGATGACAAGTGAGAAGCTCCGCTGGCAGGGTTTCGCTCAGCGGATTCCGACACTTGGAAAGTGACAAGTGAGAAGTTCCGCTAGCGGGGTTTCGCTCAGCGGTGACTTCGACACTTGGAAAGTGACAAGTGAGAAGTTCCGCTAGCGGGGTTCCACTCAGCGGACTTCGACACTTGGAAAGTGACAAGTGAGAAGTTTCCGCTAGCGGGGTTTCGCTCAGCGGAACCCGCCGACGATTGGCGGCTTCCTCCCAAAAGTTATGGCTTCTACCAGACGCTTCGTCTGATGGTGGTTGACACGTGGCGAACCCCTAAAGGGTTAGCGTGCGGAGGTGTGTCTCCTCCGCCTAGCCGTCTCCTCGCCATTAATGTTGAGTAATGATGGATTTTGTAACCGAGGCGATGCCTCGGTTAATCCAGAGAGTAACTGTAGTTGTGGGACACGTGTACGGCTGACATCTGATGTCGTTTTTCAATGGACGGCATAGGACTGTTTGACGTTGACATAAAAGGGGGGAAGTTAGGATATTTGACACTTTGCTCTAAACTTTGAACTGTACTTCGTCGTCTTCAAGCTTTCTGCATCTGAGATCAGAGAAGAAGGTTGAGGCGATATTGCGGAGTTTTCGTACGTGGAAGAACCGACGACCTCCGGCCCCGAAGACAAGTGCTTTCACCGCTATCAGAGACTCCATCGTTAAGGTTGGTATTCTGACTTATATCCCTGTTTCATTGGATGTCTGCCATGGCGATTTTTTGGGTTTTGGGGTTTAGCTGTGATATGTTCTTCGTTGACGTCCTGTGAGGGTGTGAGTGGATTTGGGGATGGGTTACTGTGTTTGACAAAATTGGGGTTTTTAGGGATTTTCTAGATGGTCGAATCTGGGTTTGAGTGCGTTTGTTCTTGTTTTGGTATTTTCTGGGTTGAGTGTTGTTGATGTTCTTGGGCACTGACTGATATAGGGATAGGTTAGATTTTGTGTGTGCTAACTGATTTGGGTTTTAGGGTTTTGGGATGGCCGACGTTATAGAGATTTCGAGCAGTGAGGATTCCGGATCTGAAGTGTCGTTCAGCGCGGTGGATAGAAATTTTATTGATTCGTTGCGTCCGTCTGCCCGTGCAGGAACCTCACTGCCAGAACCGCTAGAGGTCGAGCCGCTACAGACCATACCGTGGGACGTAGTTATGGGTCGAGCATCGCGTCCGGAGAGTTCTAGGGCGGGGGAGGCTGCTGCTGCTCATACTATGCACGAAGAGCGCCTAGAAAGCAATAGTGCCTCCAACGATTCCGCTGGGGGGGAGGTGTAGCGGGGGAGGATACCGAGTCAGCGTGGGTGTTCGAGGACGGCACCCCCGTTGACGAGGCGGGAGGTAGGATGACTGCTGTTGCCGTCAACCGGCTGAACCGGGTGTTCCGGTTGCCCGGCGTGGTGAAGCTGCGTCCGCCGACGGTGGAAGAGAAGGCTTCGATCCTACCAGTGGGCCACGCCGCCGTGCACGAGGCTATATTCCGCGAGGGAGTGACCTTCCCGCTAGTGCCCAACCTTCAGATCTTGGTGTGCGAGTTTGGCGTTGCTTTTGGGCAAATCTGCCCCAACATGTGGCGGTTGATGCTGGCGCTGAACTCGCTGTGGCGGTTGTCCGGTTGCGAGGGACCGACTGTGGCGGAGGTGCTGCACTTCTACGAGCTGGTGTACGTGAAACGCCAAGGTTGCAGAGGGCAGGTAAACTTGAGTCGCCGCCAAGGAGTTCCAAAGTTGATCGAGAATCTGAGGGATTCCATGTCCTATTGGCGGGTACCTTCTGCGTTGCGACGACGGGGTGGGAGTACCAAGCTGGGTCGAACGAGGGGGAGCCGACGTTTAGAATTAAGTCGGAGTTTCAGCCCATTCGAGGTCGTTTGCCGTTTCCGCTGAACATGACTGGCGGGATTTCCGTTTATCTTTTTTTTTTTTTTTTTTTTTTTTAACAGCCCTGTATTCTGTACTGATAATGACCTTTTTGTGCAGCGGGGTTGCGGTACAACCTGACTCGTGAGGAAGAGTACCGCGTGGCACGCATCAGGGGTTGCTGGCGGAATCGCAACTTGCTGGGAGTTGCTGGTGGATCAGCAACTGACTCATGCCGTTGGTAAGTACCCTCCGCTAGATCACATCCTTGGTGATATTGTCATGCTGATTGGTTTGTTACTTCTCTTTTTTTTTAGAAACTTCGCCGGGGAACAAAGCGAGCCGTGACGCCTTCGCGAAAGCCATAGACCGCGCTGATATCAACAACTTCCTGGAATCCATGTACGCGTCTGGGCTGGCGGCTCAGAAGACGGTGGTGAACCCGGAGACCCTGGCGCTGAGCCCGTCCGAGGTTCCGGTGGTGCTGCCAATGCCGCACCAATCCCACCTTGGTGGTGACGGGTTGCCCGCTGTTCAGGTGGGGACCGACGTGGAGAGGGAGGCGGCGCCGCGGAAAGAGAGAGCGCTGGCGATACGGCGCGGGTTGCCGAAGAAAGCGGTGCGCCCAACAGAGGGTGTCACCATAGCGGGGTTGGAGCCGCCGACGGGGGGTGCGAGGCCTGCCACCGCTGGAAGTATGCGGACCCTTCAGCGAAAACGCCGTCAACCAGACTCGGGCGGGGAAGAGGAAGAAGTGGAGGTAACCGGGGCCCGCGAGCAGCAGAAGAAGTCAAGGCAGGCTCTGCCCGAGGCCCCCGCTGATGTGGCGAAAGCGGCGGGTACGAGCGACTTGGACTCATTTGTCACTTACGTCGAGTTCCTCAATGACGGTGAACAGGAGTTCCTGTATCACCTCTGCGAGCGGCTGGGGTTCAGCGGCCTGGAGGGGATTGTTCGGTCGACCGCTGTCAGCGAATCGCCCTTCGGCACAGCCTTTGGGCACGTCGCTGTTGGGCTACATGAGATGTTCCAGGCGGTGTCAAAACAGCCCCTGGTTGAGCGGGAGCTCAGGGAGGAGGTGGCGGGCCTACAGAGGGACTTGGGGAAGGCCCAGGAAAAGTTGGCTGATGTCGAGTGACGCTTGACAAAGGCCGACTGCGATGCGGCAGACGCCCGTGGCAAGCTAAACATTGCCATTGAGCGGCACTTGGAGCGGAACGAACAGTTCGCCAAGTTGGAGCAAGACATCTCCCTGCTGTGGGATCGGGTGTCCGCCAAGGATAAGAAGGTTAAGATCCTTCAGCGGGAGTCCGCCGCCAAACAGGCCGAGGTTAAGCGGCTAGAGGGTGAAGTCGCTCGCCTGGAGGCTGAGGGGAGTCGTGCTGCGGCCGCCGCTGTTGAGTCATACAAGCAGTCGGCGAAGTACAAGAAGGCGCTGACCGAGGCAGCGAAGGCCGGTGCCCTAGCTAATATGGAAATGCTGCAGCAGAAGGGCGTCATCGACTGGGCGAAAGCGTCGATGCCGGTCGTCCAGCCATCGAAGGAAGCTCCTCCTACAACAAGCACGCCCCTGGTCAGGTGGAAGAAGCCTGCTCGGGTAGCGGGGAGAGTGGCGGACTTCCGGAGGGCGACTCTCAGCGGACGCCTACCCAGTCCGAGGTGTCTCGTGCTGGGTTCTTGGCGGCCTACACCTGGGCGGATGGCACAATAGAGACCCCCAGTCCCACAGCCCGAGGGTCCGACCAGACGAGCCGTTCCCATCCGCCGCAGGCCGCCAGTGGAGATGCCGAAGGTAGCGGAGCCGACCTCGCCAACCCTGCCAACCCCGCCAACCCCTGAATATGAGTAGGAAAGTTTTTGTAGCCGTTGAGGCATAAATATTTGATGTAACACTTTGGATATAAATGAAACTTTGGAACCTAAGCTCTTATACTATGGTTTTTTTTTTCTTTTGTTTGTGATGATGTGTGTACCGCTAGAGGTCTTGACAATTTCATTTTTGGCCATGAATGAAACATTAAAGGAATTAAAATTGGTCCCAAGTGCACAATGTAGCCGACGTAGTCCGCTGACTGGCGTTGCCAGTTGCCCCTAGTGCTAGACTTGGTAACAATGGTTTGAATAATTCCTCGTTTCATTGATAGCTGTCTGAATAGCATTTACAAAAGCAGGGTCGTACCCGTTGGGTAGCTTCCCTTAGCTAAATATTGAACAAAAATTTAGTTAAGTCAAGATGCTCTTGGGTACCGGTATGACTATTTGTAGTAATACCGAAGGTGTTCGGTATTCCAAGGGTGGGTCGTTGTGACGCCATCCTTGTCCATTAAGTAGAAGGTGCCTGGGCTAACGACCTCTACAATTTTGTATGGACCTTCCCAAGTTGGGCGGAGTTTGTTGGTGGTGGTATGACTTCTTTCATTACCCAGTCCCCCAGTTGGAGGTTGCGGGCTTTGACCCTGGCGTTGTAGAAACGTGATACCCGTCGCTTGTTCTGGAGATTGCGCAAATGGGCTGCGTCTCGCTTTTCCTCTAGGAGATCTCTGTCGAGGTTGACGCCGTCGCTGTTGGTCTCGGGGCAGTAGCCTTCGACTCTAGCGGTTGGTTGGGTTACCTCGATAGGCAAGACAGCCTCAGTTCCGAACATCATACAAAAGAAAGTTTCACCTGTGGCGGAGGTTGGGGTTGTTCTGATGGCCCATAGAACCTCCGGGAGCTTCTCCGCCCACAAACCCTTGGCCTCATCGAGCTTCTTCTGTAACAGTTTCTTGATTATCTTGTTAGCCGCTTCAACCTGGCCGTTGGTTTGGGGGTGAGCGATTGATGCAAAACGCATCTTGGTGCCCAGGTTGGCGGTGAAAGAGATGAGTTCCTTATTGTTGAACTGTGTGTCGTTGTCTGTGATGAATGCATGCGGGACACCGTAGCGGCAGTAGATGTTCTTCCAGAGGAAGTGAATTACCTTGGCGGTAGTTATTGCCGTCAGGGGTTCTGCCTCTATCCATTTTGCTGTTGTAGTCGATGGCGACAATGATGTATTTGAACTGACCTTTGGCGGTTTGGAATTTTCCCATCAAGTCCAGGCCCCACGTTGAGTGAATCCAGGGACCGACGATAACCGACAGAGGTTCTGCCGGGGCATGTGGAAGATCAGCATATTGTTGGCATTTGTGACAAGATTTTGATATCCGCCGGGCGTCATCACCAAGCGTAGGCCAAAAGTAGCCTTGTCGCATTGTGCGATTAGCCAAGGATCTGGCGCCTGAATGATTTCCACATTCTCCGCCATGTATTGTTGCCAGCATGACCTTTCCCTCCTCTGGGGTTAGACAGTGGAGGTTGGGGTGAGTGAATCCTTGTCGGTAAAGTTTGCCGCTCTGCATGTTGTAACGGGTTGCCCTCCGCTGGAGCTGTCGTGCCTTGATCTTGTCCTCTGGCAATGTCCCGTTGCGCTTGTACTGAATAATTTCGTCCATCCAGCTAGGATTGGCCTCAATGTTAAAGATCTCCGCCAGGGTTTTTGTGATACTTAGCCTGTCCAGAGACTCTATCCTTGTGTCCGCTGGACTCTGGTGTGGCTGGGCGGTTGCCAGTCTTACCAGTGAATCAGCCTTGGCGTTCTTTTCCCTGGGGATTTGTGTGATGGTATGGAACTTGAATTTTTTGAGCAGCGTCTTGGCGTACCCTAAGTATGCCGCTAACTGCTGGTCCTTGGCCTGAAAGCGGTCGTTGACCTGGTTAACGACCAACTGAGAGTCGCTGAAGATGTTGACACTATCGGCCCCTGAATCAATGGCGAGGAGTAGGCCGGCAATGAGTGTCTCATATTCCACCATGTTGTTAGAAGCTTTGAAGTTGAATTTCAACGCGTATTCGACGCTAAGCCCCCTGGTCCTGTTAAGATGATTCCGGCGCCGCTGGCCTTGGCGGAAGCGGAACCGTCCACGTGTAGGTTCCAGTCTGATTGTTGGGGAGCCGGCTCCTCGGCCGTAACCATTTCCGTTTCGGGCGGTACATCGATCTTGGTTTCGGGCTGACGCTTGGTGAGCTCGGCAATGAAGTCTGCCATCGCTTGGCCCTTCATGGCAATTCGTGGTTTGTAATCTATGTCAAACTCGCTGAGCTCGATGGCCCACTTGCTGAGGCGCCCCGAATGTTTAGGGTTCTGCATTACTTGTCTCAGCGGTTGATTGGTTAACACATGGATTGTATGGGCTTGGAAGTACTGGCGGAGGCGTCTGGCGGCAACGATGAGTGCGAGAGCAAGCTGCTCCAATGGAGGATACCGTGTTTCTGCTCCGTTCATGCCCCTGCCGGCATAGAAAACTGGAAGCTCGTCCTGGCCTTCCCGCCGGACGATGGCGTAGCTCACCGCTGACTGAGATACCGCTAGGTAAATGTACAATGTTTCTCCTTTGGACAGGAATGGAGAGGAGTGGAACTGCCGCCAGGTACTCCTTCAGGCCTTGGAACGCCGCCTGGCACTCTGGGTTTCAATCGATGACCTTCTTGTGGGTTGTTTTAAGGACTTTGAAAAATGGGGCACACCTGTCGGTCAGTCTGGAGATGAATCGAGACAGGGCGGTTAGCTTGCCTTGGAGGCATTGGATGTGCACCTTCCATTCCGGGTCCTTCAAGTTGAGGATGGCTTGCACCTTGTCAGGGTTGGCCTCGATGCCCCGCTCACTGACAATATACCCCAGAAATTTGCTGGCGGTGACGCCAAAGAAACATTTTTCTGGGTTAAGGCACATACCATAGGTCAGGAGGATGGTTATTATGATTTTTAGGTTTGCCACATGTTCGCTGGCCTTTATACTCTTGACCAATATGTCGTCTACGTAGACCTCGATTATCTTGCCCAGATGTTCCGCGAACATGGCGTTCATCAGTCGTTGATAAGTTGCCCCTGCGTTCTTCAAACCGAAAGGCATCACATTGTAACAATACAGGCCTTTGTCGATGGTGAAGGTGGTGCACTCCTGGTCGTCGGGATGCATCCTGATCTGGTTATAGCCGGAGAAAGCATCCATCATGCTGAGGAGCTCATGTCCAGCGGTTGCATCGACGAGTTAATCGATGAGGGGTAGTGGGAAGCTGTCTTTCGGGCATGCTTTGTTAAGATTTTTGAAGTCGACGCACATCCTCCACCTGCCGCTAGCCTTTTTGACCATAACCAGGTTGGAAATCCATTGGGGATAGATGACCTGGCGGATGAACCCAATGCCCTGGAGCTTGGCAACCTCCTCTCTTATAGCACGGTACTTCTCTTCGTCGAAGGCTCTGGGTTTCTGTTTGATAGGGTAGAAGGATGGTTTGATGCTCAACTTGTGTGAGATGATTTCAGGGGAGATACCTGGCATGTCTGCATATGACCAGGCAAAGACCGTAACGTTGTCACGTAGGAACTGAGTGAGCTCCGCCGCCAGCTCTGGGTCTAATTGAGCGCTTATGCGGACTGTCCGCTCAGGGTGCTCGTCCGAGATGCTGACAACCATTAGTGATGTTTCTGGGTTGACCGGCTCCTTCCTTACGTACTTCTTTTCGTCTTCCCTGGGGTCCTCAAAAATGTTTGGTGGCGGTGCCTGACTGCCTACCGCTAGGATCTCATGGTGGCGGGTTGATTGAGCTATAATAGTAGAATAACACTCGCGTGCCAACTGTTGACTTCCCTTGACACAGCCTGTGCCGTTGGGTGTGGGGAATTTCATGAGCAGCATGTACCCGGCGATGATGCACTTGAGCTTGTTGAGCGCTGGCCGACCAATGATGGCATTATATGAGCTGAAACAATCGACAATTATGAACTCCGTATATATTTCGGCCATACATGGACTAGTACCGATAACTAGCCGCATATAGTTAGAACCCAGAGGTTGCGTGACGTCATCGGAGAAGCTGAGCAATGGTTCATGATCTTGGAGCAATTTTACGTTCCGCTTAAGGTCGTTGTAACAACCACTGAATATAATGTTGACAGTTCTTCCCACCGACATTTTGCCGAGAATAGCGTCGATCAAGAAAGGATCGTCATGGGGCAGATGTACTCCATGTTCCTCCTCCTCTAAGAAGGTAATAGGCTCCCAACCAGACCTTGGGAGTTTGGCGGATCTTTCATAGCGAATGTTGCAGACTTCCTTTGGGTGATTAGCCAGCGCATAACGCTTTCTAGCTCTGTGAGACATGTTGGTATTTGGAGCACCTCCATCGATTGTGTTGATGCGGCCCATGGGCTCAATGTCGGCGATCACGTGGCGGTTGGCGTACCTTGAATTGCTCCAGCTTGCCATCACGATACAAGGTCTCAATGGCTGTTTTGAGGGAGTTGCAGCTGTTGGTATTATGGCCGCTGTCCTCGTGGTATTTGCACCACCTGCCGGTGTTTCTTGGCTTTCCAGTTTTTGGGTATTTTCCCGGGGGCGGCGGTGGGATCTGATCCTTGCACTGATTGTATATTTCTTCATACGAGGCCGTGAGGACTGTAAATACTGCATACCGCTGGGAAGACTCCGTATGTTTGTTGCGGTTGTCCCCATGGGATGGGCGGTTTCCCTTGTAGTGCTGGTCCTTTTTCCGCTTGTTCTGGTACTGGGCCTGCTGCCACTCCCTCTTCTTGTCAGTTGGCGGTGTGGAGGTTTTGTTAGCAGTCCCCTGCTGACTGGAGGAGGGTTGTGTCGACTTTGCTAGTGCTGCTGGTGGCGGTTGGGTTTCTCCATATGTGATGAATTCTACTTGGGCATGAATGACCGCCTCACTCATGAGGTGGTCGTATACCGCATTTGGATGATTGTAGTTGAGGTGATAGAGAAATGGCCCTTTGAGGAGTCCCTGCTTAAAAGCCGCCGAAGCCATTGTTTTATCAAGATCATGACACTGAGATGCTGCCGCTCGCCACCTTGTGACGAATGCCTTCAGTGTCTCCTCCGTACCCTGCTTGACGTTGAACAGTTGGCTTGTATTGTGGTGCCCGGCGGACAGTAGGATGAACCAAGAAAGGAAAGCGTGCGATAATGCCTGGAATGAGTCAATGGATCCCGGCGGGCATTCAAAGAACCAATTCATTGCCTCATTGTCCAGCGTTTCGCTGAACAAGTGGCACAGGGTGGCGTCATCAAATCCCTTGTTGTTGGTGACTTTCTTGAAGGTGTCCATATGGACGAAGGGATCAGTCTTACCGCTGTAGTGTGACATTTTTTGGGTCTTTGCATACGCCGGTCTGACGGCCAACAAAATTGCAGCGGTAAATGGTCCTGGTCTGGACTCGAAAAGTGGATTTGAAGTTGGTGCTGGGGTGCCTGACTCCGCCCGGGTTAACCTTTGCTCCAACTGCTGCATCCTTTCCAGTATTTGAGCGGTTGTATCGCCGGCGAGGTCTAGCCGGGTGCTCCGCTGAACTGATCCTCGCCTGGGAGCTGGTGGGTTTCCCTCTGCTCTTGCCCGAGGTCTCGAGCGGTGGGTGTGCAGTGATGACTCTGCCTCCTGCTCCAACATTAGCTGGGGTGCAAGGGGCGGTCCTATTCCCGCTAGCTCTGGTGGGTGCAGCGGGACCTGCATGTGCACGACTGGTGCTGGCATCAATGCTCTGGTACCAGGTCGGCTGGGCCTGGTGCTTCATGACTGCTCGCTTCGTGCCGGGTTGGCGGTTGCCTCCAGCGTTTTCTTTAGCTCATCAAAGCGGGACACAAGCGTGGCCACTTACCTTTGGGCCTCGACCTTTTCCTTGCGTTTTTGTTCACGCTCTCTATTCTCTTTGTGAAGATCTGCCAGTGCCAGCTCATACAGAGAGGCGAGGTCTTAGCCTGGCGGGCGGCTGCTACTTGGGTTTGTCTCACCGCCGGGGTTGACCGGGGTGGTGAATAACGTGCGGTTGATGCCTACCGCTGGGTTGGTGGGTTGGGGAATGGCAGATTGATCTGCCTGCTCTTCAGCATTCCCCCTGCTATCGTTAGTCATGGTGATTGTGGCGGGATGACCTTTTGTTCAAGGATTCCCACAGACGGCGCCAATGTTAATGCTCAAGTCCGGCGGTAGCCGATTCTTTGTTTAACGCTGGTCCGGTGGGCGGACCGCTACTCCAAGGATTAGATGATTTCCGTTTCCTGCACCACGAGAGACAGGGCGTCAGAGGGAGACCGCGTTGGGCGGTCTTCACTTCTCTGATGCCTAAGTCAGTCACTGTATATGGGCAGCATAACAATAAATGAGTAGTAATTGCGTAATTAATGAAGAGAGAGGAGAGAACCTTTTATAGTTGAGGAAGAGGTTGATCTTCTTCTTGTTTCCGATGTGGGACTAATGTGCTTTGATTCCCAGCGTCTGGAGCTTCTGATGCTATCTTGACGCGGCGCGTCAGCGGTGATCTGGGGGCGGTCCAGGGCTCAAGCGGTAGCCTGCCTGGTCGTGCCTTCGTAGGTCACCCTTTTGGTGGGAGTCGGTACCTCTGGCGGTACAATGAGCGTGGCTCATTATAGCTAATTATGCTCGTTCTGGCACATGTAGGTACACTACCCAAAAATTACAAAACCTGGACATGATTAAAATTAAACTCCTACTCAGATACACATTCCAAGTGTATATGTTACATTCAGAAGTACGAATTCCATCACAACTTCAACACGATAACAAATTCTCAAGCAAAAGCATTCTCTAAATTTAAAAGGGTTATCAGAGCAATTCTACATAACTAAGCTGATATCATACAAGGTAGGATAAGTAATAACCTACGGACAAAACGGAAACGCTGATTCCTATGCCTCTTGTTCCCGGACGCGATCTCGGCAAATCTGAATCTGGGCATTTGAAAACGAAGGGCCCAGGGGAAAACATTTAAAATCCGTTAGAGTGAGTGGACAAAACTGAAGTAAGTTATGAAACCAATACTTGAATGCTTTCCCATTTTCTCGTTAATAAAAATCCAACATGCAGCGGGATTTATAAAACAGTTCCAACTCATTCCTTTGAAAACCATCCTTTCATGAAGCATCGTTCGATGACTAGAGAGGACTGCTGTCTAGTCATCTCATGCCATCTGGAGGGACTGCCGCCCAGATGATGCATCGGAGGGGACTGCAGACCGGAATGTAGGAGGCGGTGGTTAGAGGGGACTGCCAACTAACCACAGGTAGTTAGAGGGGACTGCCGACTAACTACCTCATCTGGAGGGGACTGCCAACCAGATGACTCACCGAAGGAGACTGCCGACCGGGATATAGTCTGGAGGGGACTGCCGACTAGGTAATGTACGCATGCACCCAAAATAGCCTCCTTGCCAACTTGTTTCTTTAAATACATTTCTTTCCACGAAAACCTCGTTATTTCAACAATAATCAATTTACAATTTAATGCCATGTTGCATGCATCATTTAAACAAAATAAAAGTCCACTCACAGGTGAATCTCGCAGCTAATCCTGCTGCCTGCTCGTGTGCTCCTGGCTCGAGGGCTCAGTACGTCCTGTAATAATTGGTAGGATATAATTAACCTCAATAAGAAATTAATCTAAGAAACAAAGCTTGATCCCTCGAAAAATTAATACTCAATACCCAAAATTCTTCTAACGACCAATTCTCCAATTTAGGATTTAAACTCTCGAATTTGGAATTTTCTTAGCAATTTCAACGCCCTCGTTTAATCTTTAACAATTCAAACGATTTATATTTCCATTTCTCAACCAACAATTAGTCAACAAGGTTATAAATGCATTTCCTTCCAAATTTCCAAATCCTCTTTCAATATTCCTTAATCCCTTTTTCACTTTCTCCAACCTCCCAATGATTTCAACTCATCACCAAAAATCATGACAACAAATTCTCAATCCCAAAATATAATCTTCTCACACATAAAACCACATCCAACATCAAAATACGCAAAAACAGTGACAAACAAGGGTTCCCAACAATAAGTATATTCCAACAACTAAAATAAAGCATTTTTAATTAACTGACGGAGCCTCTACACGCCACCACCAGTGGCGGCGCATGGCTTCACGCAACACCACTCCAAACTCATAACCGGCCAAGATATTTACACCTACACAATCTCCACAACAAGCCCAACAATTTCTATACTTGCAACAACAACCAATTTCAAGCAGAAATAGCCGGAAATTCAATCCCAAAATCAAGATTTTGTCAGTTACTGTTCACGCTCTCAAATACCTTTAATTCTTCCTCCACTAGTCGTGAGAAGCTGCAAGAGGTTAGGGATGAAGGTTAGTATCGTCCCAGAAACCAAAACCCCAAAGAAATCCTACCGGAAACCGGAGATCGAAGCAATCTCCGACTTCCCCCTTTTCAGGAAATTTCCTCTTCGATTCTCCCAAAACAAAGTTACCCAAGTCGAAAATCTTACCTTAGATGCAAGAGGAGGAAGAGAGAATCCTGTGATGGCCGGTGTCGAGCCCGGCGATGGTGATTTGACCGGAAAAGGGTTCCGGGTCCGAAGAGAAGAAGAAGGGGCTGGAGTCGGGTTCTCCCGATTTCACTCCCTCTCTCCCTCACCTTTTTACCCACTTTCCTCTTAAAATATCAACCATGAATAGTAAATTCCATTTTGGTCAAAACTTTTCCATAGAAACTCCGATTTAAACAAACTACATGCACACAAACTTGATTTTTCGTATACTATGACATTCTCAAAGAAATTTCTTAACTCAACGGACAAAAGAAAAAGTCAACTCCTCGGTCAATAACAATAACAATATAACTAGTAATAATTTTAAGGTATGAGGCATTACATTATTAGTGTGAGTCAGTTGAGTGATGACTTTGAAGAGGTATTCAATAAGCTAAAATGCCTTGTTCTTGATGGAAAGGGTAAGAGTGTCATGGGTGGATTGAGATCCAAAGATCATTGTTATTGTGTTAATGCTAATGATTCTATCTCCTTTCAGATTTGTCTTAGTTCTTCCTTAACTGAAGATACTCTCAATCTTTGGCATAGACGCCTCTGCCATGTGAACTACCAAGACTTGGTGAAGCTCTCCACCAAAGAAGGGGTAAGAGGTTTGCCCAAATTGAGTGGGAAACGAACTGGTATGTGTGATGGTTGCAAGCTTGGTAAGCAAACTCGATCTTCGCATAGCATCATTAACTCCGTATCTACTTCACAACCTTTGGATTTAATGCATATGGATCTAGTTGGACCTATTTAAACCAGATGTTTAGGTGGTAAGGAATACTTTCTTGTTTTAGTCGATGATTTCTCTAGGTTCACTTGGGTGAAATGCTTGAGTGAAAAATCTGATGCTTTTGACAACTTTCAAAGCTTGTGTAAAATGATTTCAAATGAGCAGTACTCTTCAAATAAATGCATTGTAAGACTTAGAAAATGCTTCATTTGATGAGTTTTGTAATGATATGGGACTTAAGCATGAGTTCTCGACTCCCATAAATCCTCAACAAAATGGTGTCGTGGAAAGGAAAAACAGGGTTTTAATTGAAATGGGGAGAGTTATGTTGACCTAAGCTTATCTTGCTCATACTTTTTTGGGTAGAAGCGGTTAGCAATACTTGCTATACCATAAATAGAGTCATCTTTAGACCAGGAACTGAAAAAAAACCCGTTATGAGATTTTAAAAGGAAAGAAACCAAATGTGAGCCATTTGAGAGTGTTTGGTCTATAGGGATAGAGAATATCTTGTCAAATTTGATGCTAAAAGTGACAAAGGAGTCTTTCTTGCTTATTCATTGAATAGTTAGGCTTATAGAGTGTATAACAAGAGAACTTGTTGTGACGGGAACCATTAATTTCTCTATTGATGACTCATTTGTTCTCTTACTTACTCGTATAAGTTTTGATTATGTACTTTTCGAAAAGGAAAAGGATGATGATGTTGATGCTAAAGGCCAAGAAGATGAGGAAGCTACAGAGGGGATTGATGATACCTCTGCTATCTAGCCTATTTACAGAACTGGATAGCAACAAGTGCATAAGGATCATTCCTGTTCTGACATCATTGGTGATGTGAATGATGGTCTGAAAATAAGGAGACAAGCAAAAAGGGCTGTAAGGAATCTTGTTGTTCTTTCATGTTTCATTATAAAGTATCAAGAAGTTATTAGCCT
Source organism: Rosa chinensis (assembly GCF_002994745.2). Taxonomy (NCBI): domain Eukaryota; kingdom Viridiplantae; phylum Streptophyta; class Magnoliopsida; order Rosales; family Rosaceae; genus Rosa; species Rosa chinensis. Next base: position 44,815,173 of record NC_037094.1, on the reverse strand, counting down.
CATTACATTTTATGGTTATATTTCTGTAATTGAACCTAAAAATGCTAAAGAGGCTTTGTGTGATGTTAATTGGATAGATGCCATGCAAGATGAAATGAATCAATTTGCTAGAAATGATGTGTGGTATTTGATTCCTAGACCAGACTCTTCAAATGTTACAAAAATAAATCTGATGAAAAGGGTCAGATTACCCGCAACAAAGCAAGGCTTGTTGCTCAAGGGTATTCTCAAGTTGAAGGTCTTGATTTTGATGAAACCTTTGCCCTTGTTGCAAGGCTTGAATCTGTTCGTCTTCTCTTTGCCATTGCATGTCATTTGAGGTTTACTCTTTATCAAATGGATGTGAAAAGTGCGTTTTTACATGGTGTTCTTCAAGAAGAAGTTTATGTTGAACAACCTACAGGATTAATAGATCCTATCCATCCTAATCATGTGTATAGACATAAGAAAGCTCTCTATGGGCTGAAACAAGCCCCTAGAGTTTGATATGAGAGACTTTCCTCTCATTTTTTGGATAAAGGCTATGCTAGAGGTTCAATTGACAAAACTCTGTTTGTAAAAAGAACTTCTCATCATTTAATAATTGCTCAAGTCTATACATTGTTTTTGGTTCAACTTCAGATTCATTGATTAAAGAATTCACTTGTATCATGAAAAATGAATTTGAAATGAGTTTGTGTGGCAAATTAAATTATTTTCTTGGTCTGCAAGTCCAACAAAGGAGTAATGGTCTATACATCTGTCAAACCAAATATGCTAATGACCTTGTAAAAAAGTTTGGGTTGGATACTACTACTGCTGTCCGAAATCCCATGGGAACTAGTTCAAAACTTTATGTGGATTTGACTAGAACTAGTGTTGATCAAATCTTGTATAGAAGCATGATAGGAAACTTGTTATATCTTACTACTAGTAGACCTAATATCTCTTTAGTATTGGTGTTCGTGCTAGATATCAAGCAAATCCTAAAGAATCACATCGAAAGGCTATTAAACGCATCATTATATATGTTTCTGGAACTTCTAACTATGGGGTGGTGTACACCTTTGATTCCAATGTTGAGATTACAGGTTATACTAATTCGGATTGGGCAAGAAATGTGGATGATCGAAGAAGCACCTCGAGTGGATGTTTCTTTGTGGGAAACAATCTGGTCTAATGGCATAGCAAGAAGCAAAACCATGTCTCTCTCTCAACTGTTGAAGCCGAGTACATTGCAGCTGGTAATTGTTGCACTCAAATGCTTTGGATGAAACAAATGTTGAATGACTATGGCTTCCCTCAAGGTAAGTTGTCTATCTTTTGTGACAACACTAGTGCCATTAACATCTCTAAGAATCCTGTTCAGCACTCATGCACAAAACATATTGATATTCGATATCATTTCATTCGTGATCTTGTTGATGCAAATGTTCTTCAATTGGAATTCATTCCCACTGAAAATTAATTGGTTAATTTGTTTACAAAACCTTTAGACAACCTTCATTTTGAGTCTCTTAGGTAGTCTATTGGAGTGTGCTCTACTGTTTGAATATTCTCACTCATATGCAGGCTGTATGTTATATATTATATGTGCAGCATTTAGTGTAGGATGTGAAAAAAAAAAGTATTTTTTTTTGGTTTGGGATTGCATGCATAGTTCCAATCCTGGTAAGCATTGTCCAAGTCTTGATATAAGATCAGAGGATAGTTTGTTCAAAATTTCTTCTTCCTTGGTCACTCAAGGTTCCCAAGACTCTTTGCATTATCCTTCCATTGTTGACTGCTCATTTTTTTTTCTGAAAAGTCTATTTCCTTAAATTCTTGCACCTAAAATCTCTTGTGGGAGTTCATATTGTGCTAAGTTTTTATGATGGTTTGAGATGAGTAGTTTATGCTTCTTTGTGAAAATATTTAAAGAAGCTTGGCCAGGCTATTCCCAAAGTAAACGGGTCTCGGTCATGGTGAACGATATGAGGATTGGGAAGAAAAAGGAATGGTTTGGTCACCTCGGTGGTATTTTCTTGTTTGATATCCTCTTTTTGACTCGAGTTGGTATGTCCTTGTTACACATAGTGCCTTAAAACCAACTAGTTTGAGAGCCATTGACATAAGACTTGTTACATGGGTCAAAAATATGGTTTTATTTCCGAAAGCTCAAGTTTAACAAAGCCAACGATTATGAGCTAAATAAATCAAAAAAAAAAATGGAGTGATAAGGATCAATGAAATCAAATAGGACTTCATCTCATTCCTTTGTAATCTCTTGTGTATCAATTCTTATCCCTTAGATTATTTAACTCAAGAATCATGAAATGCTAAAAATCATCTTTGAGCTGTGTTTACAAAAAGGAATTGTCAAATTGTCTTGAGTTTCTTTGTGGGATTTGGAGGGATTTAAATGTGGTCTACTATTCTCTGTGGCTCTTTGCCTGACTTGTCAAGATAAATATGGGATTGATTATGTCTCTCAATCTTGCTTGCTTGCATTTTTGAATTCTCAATAATCAGCTGCATATATTGTGGGGGAGTGTTCCATGACATTTTTGGTTCTCCTTGTGTTCTTCAAAATCAAAGGTTATTAGTTCAAAATGTTATCCAAGTTGGCCATTTGCATTGTTTTGCTGACTTTGTGCTCTTGAATGGATAATATATGTTTTAGTTTATAGCTTTTCCCCTTGTCATTCCTAGATAAAAAGGGAAATAATGTTAGGGGCTTTTGGTGGCTATTCCTTATTGCTAAGCTATTCATGTGAACTCAAAATGCTTGGCTGCATTGTTTATGTTGTGCCTTAGTTGCCCATGCTTCACTTGATATTTCTTGTGCAATTGTTTCAGGTTTGTTTTGTAGCTGCTGTATAAGTCTTAGGCTAGTCTTGTATTGCAAAGTAGTGTTTTGTTTAGGAATGCCAAAGGGGGAGATTGTTAGTATAGAGTTGGCATTCCTTCTCTAACAAAACTCTACTCATCAGTTTGAGTTTGAAGAAGCCCAAGTTTGAAGCCCAAATATAAAGCCTAAGACCATGATTTGTTTCACTTCGTGGTTATCTTGCTGTCGAAGACCAACTTGAAGATCAGTTTGCTGTCTTGCTTCCCCATCTTAGCTTTATGTCTTGTCGAAACACCATACTTGAAGATCAAAAGAAGTTCCTTCTTCCTCATGGCTCAGGTAAGCTCATGCATGACATCTCTTTCACAAAGTCATAGTTTTTTTCATGGGTCCCATTCTTGTGTCAGCCATGATTAAGGGATTTTGGTGTTTGGCTTCTAGAATTGGTTTTCCAAATTGAAATTTGAGGTATGGATTTATCTTTGCAATATAAAATTAAGGGTATGGTTTTACCTACTCCAACTGAGCTTAAGGGGTTGTTAAGTTAACTAATTTTCTTCCTCCTATATATATATGGGTACTCTGGTCCTTCTCGAGTATTGAAAATCATTTTGGTTTTCAATCCCTTTGCTTATCAAGAGTTTATCTCTTTGGTTTTCAGCTTTTCAAAGTGTCTTGTTCCATGTTGAATAAAATTTGAAAAACGCAAAAGTATTCATGCATTCACATTCATCTCTTGCATCCTATGAGGTCATTTGGGTACTGCAAGCTTCAAAGGTAAAATCTTCAAGAAGAACTTGCTGCGTTCATAGCTTGTGTCTTTGTTGAGATTTCTGAGTTGTTCACTTGTGAAAATAATTAGCAAGGAGTGATTACAACAGTCTAGTGAGTTAGTCTAGAAGGGTTGCCATGATCAGTGCAATCTATGTGTTGTAAACTTGTAATTTGTTTTTCATAGTGATTTGGTTTTGGTCTTTCAAGAGTTAAAAGCCACGCAGATGTTTTCCCTCGATAAGGTGTTTGCTGCGTTAACAAAAACTTATGTTCTTTTATGCTTTAGTTGGTTTGGTTGATGTTACTTTCATTGTGTTCATTATCAGTATTAGGATTGAAACTCTATTTGCAATCCCTGAGAAAGTAAACCTTGAACAAAAAAATTGGTTGTGAGCCTATTCACCCCCGTCTAGGCTTTTTCTAGGATCTTCACACTCCCGCTAGAAATCTAGAAGTGGTTTTCAAATTGTTTGCTATCACGGACCAGTTTGACCTCATTCTGTCCAGTTAGGCTCTTCTCCCGCCGATCCGCCGAGAAGATGCTAGTTTCTCATACCAAGTCCTACCTACCTCTGGTTTTAGTTTTTTGCCTCCTCTTTCTTCGACGTTCTCCCATGTCAATTACTAACCGTCATCATTGTCACTATATGTGGTAAATCACCTAAGCATTATCATTATAATAAGTATTCACCCAAATTGGAATGACAAACATGTTGCGGTCTCTGTTGGCCTCTTCTGATCGATTCTCCTTCATGCTCCAAACATTGGGTGTTTTGATTCCCTGTAATACAATTTGTCATTGAATAATTTTGTGAGTATATGATTTATTGGTACGTAGGATCAACATCAAGATGACAATGAATCTACTCAATATAGTGGGGTTGGATTGAAACATAGGGAAGATTATGCAAATCAATTCATGCCAAGTTGGGTAATTTTATTATCTTTTCGTGTCGTGCAAATTGTTATGTTTGATAAGTAGGACATGTCCAAAGATTAAATTTAATTGTTGAAGAGTGTTTCTGTAAAATTAAGAAATTTTAATTTTTTATTATTATTATTATCATCATCATCATTATTATTATTAGGGAAAATATCACCAATGGTCACTGAGTTGTGACTTATTCGACACTTAACTCACTGTATTTTCAACAATATCACTTAACTCACTCAGTTTTACATCCGTCTTTCACTTAACTCACTACCGTTAATTCTACCATTAGAAGCCGTTAAAATTGAGGGTATATTTGTTAAAACACTTAAAAATCATTTTCAACTTAAAAAAACTACATTTATTAGACTTTTTTACAATTTTTTTTAATTTCTGAAATTTCTAATAAAAAAATGATTTTTTTAACTTAAATATAATTTGAAAAAAAATTTGTCTTTTTAAAAAAAAAAAAAAAAAAAAAAAAAAAAGAGTTAGAAATGCATTTTTTTAGTGTTTAGACAAATATACCCTCAATTTACATTTATTAGACTTTCTTCAATTTTTTAAATTTCTGAGATTTCTAATAAAAAATCATTTTTTTAACTTAAATATAATTTGAAAAAAAAATTTCTTTTTTAAAAAAAAAAGTTAGAAATGCATTTTTTAGTGTTTAGACAAATATACCCTCAATTTTAATAACTTTTAACGGCAGAATTAACGACAGTGAGTTAAGTGAAAAACGGATGTAAAACTGAGTGAGTTAAGTGATATTGTTGAAAATACAGTGAGTTAAGTGTCGAATAAGCCATAACTCAGTGACCATTAGTGATGTTTTCCCTTATTATTATTATTATCATCAACATCATCATCTTGGTAAGCCCCTCAATTCAAGTTTAGCTTCAGCTACCCCAAATCCAGCTTAGCACCTATACCTTGGGATACGTCTCTGGTATCAGGGCCAAAAGGCTGAGAGAGTAGTTAGACCTTAGGAGATTGTCCTTTGAGGAAGTAGCAACTTGTGTTCCCGGTAGTAAGTCGTAGAGAGGCGCAGTGAAACCGTTGGTAAGCTTAGGTGCCCCGTCAGAGACCTCAACCTAAGAATTAAGTTCATCTCCCTCTAAAATCTCTTAAATCCCGATGACTTCTGAATCAATGAGTATTCCAGATACAATGCAAAACTGTGAGGAGTGGTCTTCTCTGTCACGCCCCGAATTTTGAATAAATAAATTCACACTACTAGAATTTTGTTCATAGACATCAGTTCTGGACCGATGCTAAACTAATTTTCGACCGATGTCTTAGTGGGTGTAGAGAAAAGTATAAACATCTGAATAAGCGCATTTTCAACCGATGTCCCAAACAACAACCAACATCGATTCTAAAAAACAAATCGATGTATAATCGTTATAATTATCATATTTTTGTTTGTTAGATATGTCTAATTCTTCATATTTTCACATTTTATGCTTAATAAAGTATATGTTGAACAATACATACGTGAACATTTGCATCGATTTCTATTCCAGAAGCGATGTCCAGTACACTTGTAGACATCAGTTGCCATGAGTATTGTTTGTTCGTGGGCATTTTTACATGTAGCTTGACACATTATTTTCTTAGGAACGATGTCTGTATCTTTAGGCGTCATCAGTTTTTTTTTAAGGACTGATGTTTTATTTAACACAGCACATCGTTTTCATTTAAGCAAAACGATGTTCAATGGTTTTATGTACATCGCTTGCTTTTTCTAGAACCGATGTGTTGTTTCATTGTAGACATCGCTTTTGTTTTGTAAAATCGATGTGCACTGGTTTTGAGTACATCGATTCTGCGGACACAACTCGATACATTAATAATCATAAGACATCGATTTTCATTTTGATACTGATTTCTAATCTCTCAAGTGACTTCGTTTTCCTTGGCAATACTGTTTTGTTATGCTTTTATATACTTCACTTCATTTTGACAAGCGTGATGAGCTAAGTTTGCATCTAGCTGCTGCTAGGAAAAGAAATGCATTTCATAATCATTCAAAAATTGGGGCTTTCCATTAATTTTCTTTCCAAATTCATGATTGAACATATGTCACAAAAGAAAACCCCAAAACCTACAAAGGCTAGCCTATAAACATATGAGCAACAATCTACAAAATTTCAACACCAAACTTTGCTTCAAAGCAAAAACTAGCCTTGCTCAAAATTCATCTTGGTAATCAAGTGCAAGAGAAATATGTATTAAGCTAAAGGTTCACATGAAGTGAAGTTAACAGCGGTAACCAGACCAATGTGACTAGATCACCTTATCAGGCTTGCCCATCCATTTCACTTCACACCCTAGCTCTTCATATTTGGCAGCCAAATATTTCACAACTTGTAATCCAAGGCCCTACAAGAGAATGACAAAGTCAGTTTCACAGTGCAACATAAACCTAATGACAATGATTTTTGGTATTACTAAACTCAACAAAAAGAAATACCGACATGACTGAGCTTAAAAGGTACTAAAAAGGCAGTGAATCTCAATACTAATATAACTGGACTTTACCAAATATAAACACACATAAATTAATGACAAGAAAATTATAGATCCACCTATACTGAATGGCAAAAGACCGAACTAGTATAACATGAGTATTCGTGATTTTGAATCTCATATAACATGAGTATTCATGATTTTGAATCTGCAAATGGAACAACTGAAAACATAATACAGTCAATAGGGGAAGCGCAAAGAAAGAATCAATCAAGCAAAATAGGAATAAAGACAAGCCTCTTGGACTATTTCACTGACAAAATTCAAGCCTCTGGGTGACTGGGTCCAATGGCAGATCCTGCTAGTAAGTATCCAGTAATGACCTGAAAACATTCAAAAGTAAAAAAAGATAAATTTTTTGAAAAGATGCAGTTCTAGCAGCAAAGAAAAAAACTCTGTACAAATGCCAAGGCCTCACTCATGAGTTTAAACTCTGTAGCTTTGACACTGTAGTTGCTGTTCTGCTTTAAACCTGCACAAAAGAGTTCAGTTAGCCCCAGCTTTTGGTACTTTGTATGGTTACGTTCACAAACAAATCAAAAGCATTTTGTGAACTAAATGTTTCCAGGGGAGTTGACAGAGTACCAATTCAAAAAAAGAAAAAAGAAAAAAGAAAAGAAAAGCACAACCAGTGCAAAGAAACTAAAACAAAATAGTTACCTCAGTTGGGCCACCTCAAACAACGGCAAAATGAAGAATTTTCTCCTTCTCCTCATCATTTACAGTTGGCAGGCTAGCCTTTTCAAAGCATTCAATAACAGTTCTTCGTATCTTCTGGGCATCTTCTACTTCCTGCATGAGGCAAGTATCTCAAGATGAGTTAGTAACAAAGATGCATACATTGATTCCCACTACCTAAGAAACCTCATTCCAGAAGAGATAATTTTAAAGTATTGCAAGACATGAATATACAAGGTTACAAAGGACATCACCTTCAAGAAATGGCAGTTCTCCATCACACCAGGAGTATTGAATGTATTAACATTTGCTCCCACAAATATTACAAGGTAGTCGTAGTCCACTAAAATTTCTTTTTCCCCATTCTCTAAATTAGATTGGCAATAGACTTTCTTCTCTTTTACATCAATCTTGAGACACTCAGCTTCGGTGAATTGAAAGCCAATCTTTTTCTGTATAAAAACGTCAAGAAAAAGAAGTTAAATGACAAGTAATTGAATTCTGGCAGGCATTGCAATCATACAAATTAATAGAGACTTTATCTGCAGGGATATGAACCTAATTTCCAGGTTAACATAACTTCAAGTTACAGCATGCACAATTGTCTAATCAAAAGATTTCTGGCATGTAGTCAACCAAAGACTGGTAAAAGTTTAATACATAATAAGGAAAATAATGTTTACCAGAAAAACAGAGACAAATATGCAACAGCTTATATTAGCTCACTGTGATTTACATTTCTGACAAAGTTATTGGTTCAACAATGCTCCGAACCAAAGCCACATGTTAGGCTAACATTGAGCTTAATTGTCTATGTTATAAAGCCAGAGAAACATAATAATTACTTCCTATTTGAAAAAAAAAAAAAACAACCATCTCTTTTTTGTTTAATCTCTTATATTGTTTTTCTAAGCAAACAAACAAAGGTCAAATCTGAAACAAAGCTCCCTACGCACTCAATTCATTCAAAGTACTCCACTAATTCAAAGCCAAATCACACACACAGTAAGACCTAGATTCTAGAAACCAAGCCAGCATTTCAAAGATCTAAAATGAAAACGAACCAGAAAAACCCACACAATTCACTCACCCTTAGAATTCTCAAAGCTTCAGATATGTTGTCTTCTTCAAGGAACGCAGATATCCCTAAATATCCACCCATCTATAATTCAATTTTCGATTGTTTGAGCTATGAAAATATACAAGCTCTTTAAGAGATGTTCCCTAAACCTGTTATTCTGTTTGACACATAGAAATGTTCATCAAGGACAATGAAATGATCCTACAGTAAAAATAAACCATATTCTCAGTCTTGTCTCCTTTGTTAGTCATCTTAATGTAATTGTTCCATCTCTTTTTAAAGTTTCACATTTCTTTTTCAGGATAAATCCCTTTGACTTTATTAACGGAAACTCTTCCTCCAAAGCAGTATCAGTAAAAAAAATAGTTAAGACATGAAGTCTGATGTAATAGAAAGAATAACTAAAACTTTGAAGAGAGAAAATCCTTAAATGAAAGAGTCAAATCATCATCAAAATTTGCATTTGTTTAAGGTCCACAGGATAAAGTGAAAAGGCATGGCAGCAAGTTAAAAAGAAAATAAGTAACAAGATAACACTAGTTCATCAGAACTAAATATAACGAAACAAATTCAGAATAAGCAGTTGGAACTTACTCGACAAGTTTCTCGCATCCTCTCAATTTGATCCGGAGTTTTGATCTTCAAAATGAATATATCATTAATGATTTTCCAAAATAAGAAAAAAGAACACCTAGAGAGCAGAAAAGTCTAACTTGATTGCAGTCATAGCACATCAACCTATACCAAACTGTGAATTTTATGAGGTTATCAAGTACATCCTTACCTCAATAACACGCTGCAGGTCACTACTGGGTTCCTCTTTTGGGATTCCCTGCAATTTTTTAAAGGTCAAAACCATGACGACATATTTGCATCTAGAAGTAGCAACACAATGCAACATCTACTTCCAATTTTTTACAGCAAAAGATGCAGTGCATCTATGCAAATAAAACATTAGGATTACATAGAAATGATTCCAAAACTTACATCAGCTGCCCAATCAGGTAGATCAATATGAGAAGGTACCACACACTTACTAGATATAGGATATGGTCTCAATGTCCTGCACAAGACATATATCAGTTTCAGAAACTCCATAAGCTGAGCAATTCTTGTGATTTATAACAATTTATATGATGTCATAGCCATGATACGTAACTTTTCACACCATAAGACTAAGAATATATGCCAAGAGTCAGACCCGTCCAGAATGATTAACATTAATGCATAATTAACATTAATGAAAAGGCAGGTAAAAACATAGAAACATACCCTGTCCAATCAAAATAAGGAAGTTTCGGAGTTCGACCCTGTCCTTTCTTCATGCAATATTGCCAGCCTTCGTTCTCTGGATTTCCCGCCCTATTGGACTGCTTGGCCTTTAAATGTACCGATTTATGCAAGCTCCATGAAGCCTTAAAACAATCCTGAGTGCTGATAAGAGTCCAAATCTCCATAATCAGTCAAACTTACAAATCATTTTCAAACTTCTATCAACATACGCTATCAATTCTAGTCAAATCAAACTGCTAATGTGTTCTAAATCCTGATCAAGCTAAACCCAAAAAGCTCAACTCACTATAATTTCTACAGGGCACCCTAATAATCCACTATAAACTCAAAGAAGGAAATCATTACAAACCAGAAAGCGGCATCTTCACGAGGAAGCTTCAATTCCACACACTTGGGACACCTGCAAATGGAAAATTAAAGCTTAATTCAACAAAAGTTCCAATCTTTCAAGCCATGAACATTCAAGAAATCTCATAATCAAGTATTTCTGATTCAGTAGCATCAAGATTATAGCTTTATTAATCAAAAAAATCATAAAGATTAGCGAAGTTGAAAAAAAAAATTGAGAGTGAGAAATTGACATACTGAAGATTGGCGGGTTTGCTGCAACGAGAACACGACTGGGTGGCGACGTCAGCCATGGTCGCATTCAGTAGCCCCAGGCGAGCTGTGAGACAAGAAGAGGAGGGGCTAGGGTTTGAGTTGAGAGGGAAAGTAGCTACAATTTGGGCCAGACCAACATATTCAGATTATCAGGATACATTCATACATACAATTTCATTACTCTGAGGAATTCAATTTCAATTTCAAATGGGTGATTCATGATTCAATCAGATTAAGAAGAAGAAGATAAGAAGAGAAGAAGAAGAGGAAGATGAGTAGAAGAAGACAGAGAGGGAGACTGGGAGAGAGAGATACCTGGAGCTCGGAGACGGAGACTCGGAGATGGGAGACCGGAGAGGCGGAGACGGAGAGTTAGAGACTGCGGAGACCGACACACAGAGTCACGGAGAGAGTCAGAAACGGCACAGTTGAGTGCAGTTGGGTTGCTGTGTTCGGGTTTAGGGTTCCAACCCCGACTTCGGTGGGGCTTTTGAGAGGAAAGAACCATTCCTCTTTAATTTCTTCAACTCTGCCAATCTCAGATCGAGGCCGGGCTCAGGATTTAAAGTTGTTACTTCAATTTTAGATCGAGGTCGGGATCTCGGCGCTTCAGATTCCGCATGAGAATGGAGGAGGGAGGATTGTGATGGTGAGGAGGAGGAAGAGGAGCTCGAGTTTAGGAGGAGCTCGAGTTTAGGTTGAGAATGAAGGTCGACACTGAGCTTAGGGTTTGTGTTTCAGTTTTGGGGTCGGGCGCAATTTTTTTTCTAAGCGTGAAAGTTTTGAGTTTTAGTCCCCGCTTCTTCATTTCACTTAAAAGACTTAGCGCTTTTTGCAAATATAGGTTCCCGCAAATTTTCGAACTAAATTTTTAACACCAGTCATTTTAAGAACTGATGTTAATGACATATATTTAAAACGGTATTTTCGTAAAACGATGTTAGATTACTTTTTTACATCGTGGGCAAGTCTAACCGATTTAAATGATGTGATGTAAATGAACAGATTTCTAGTAGTGTCAAATCTGAAACACGAAAACTTAACAAGCACAAGAAAACACATAGAAAATTTTTCATTTAAATTAAGAAACTAAACAAACCGAGCTCACAGTGTCAATACCGACTCGTTCTTTAGAGTCACATATTACACTACTGAGAGTTTATAAATTAAACTGAATTTGCAATTCAATAAGTAAACAAACTCACCACACACATTACACAGCGGAGGACTAACAAGTTTCTAAACTAAAAACTGCAACAACAAGATACCTCTTAGCTCCGATCATGTTCACCATAACCTGCAGGATAAACCCCTACACCATTGAATAGTGCACCGGGTTGCAAACAATAAACCTGGTAAGCTCATGAAAGCTCGTGTGAGTAAACTCCAAACAAACAATATAACACATGCTTAATCCAACTCAACCTAACAAAATTGATATGCAATCATCACAATAACTAACATCAAGTTCACATTCTACAATATCATGCTTGCGTAAGTTAACTCATATAAAAATCAACATGCTCTGACTCTTAACTCATGCATCCAATTTCACAATACTTCAACTAAACAATTAAACTCAATTATGTTTTAAACATTTTAAAAACACAACGAACTACAAAATCAACCTTCATTTGTCTCAACAAAAGTAGTTGTCACCTTAGTGACGTTTCAAATCATTTTCCATCTCAACGACAAATCTATGAAAATCACACTCACTTCCCCTCAACATAAAACATTTTTCAAAATGATGACCTCAGGATTCATTTCACAACTCACTACGAATCTCAAACTACAACCGCACTTACAAATGAATTAAGTAAAATCAGTAATCCCTGCATAAAAACTTAGTTCAGGAGATTACATTAAAAACAAACAATAAAAATCATATAAATCCCTGCATAGAGTTTAGTTCAGGAATTTACAATAAAACAAACAATTCAAAAAGCGGTAATCCCGGCATATAATTTAGTTTAGGAGATCACATTAAAACAAACAATAGAATTCTAGTAATCCCTGCATATAATTTAGTTCAAGAGATTACGAAGAAAATCAAGCAATTCAATAATAGAAATAAACTAGAAAGCAATACACAATACACAATCATCTTCTCATCACACCAATCACCATATGAACTCCCTCAACATCAATCACTCAACAACAATCCACATCATTTACACAAAAGCATCACACAGATCACCACACAGGTTAACACAAAGTATTGTTTCCTCAATCCAACAACCTCCAAAAAAATAGCAAAACCAATTCCAAAATAATATGTTCTCATCTCAAATCCATCATCAAAATCGTACACATTTAAATCAAAGCTCAAACCGACTTTTAATGACCTATTTACTTTGAATGTTTTCCAAACTTTCTTGTGTTACTTAATGATCCAGGACTTTTAAAACTTTAACCTTAAATGTCAAAACTCATGGTTATGACATGTCTCCAGGAGAACAACCCTTGGCTGTCATATACCAAATTCACAACAGAGTAATGAATACTTTGTTAAGTGCAAAAGCAAAATCTACAGATCCCAAAGGTCAAACTCTTTTATTAGAAACAGATATGAGAAAGTCAAATGTTGTTATACCCAAAATGATAAAATGGACTGACATCGAGCTTCCTTCTGAGTGGAAACTTGATGAGGCAATTCCTCCAAAACCCATAGAAATCCATCAAGTAGATTATATTTCTCAAAATTCTGATGGAAGTGTAAACATACGCTTTACATCATATAGTACAGGAAATAATCTGCTCTGGAGACAATTTTCAAGTTCAAGGAGATCTACTCGATCAATCCCAATCTCACATGAAAATGAAAGAAATCTCAAAAACCTTAACCTAAGAAACTTAGATGAATCTTCTACTGTACCAAGACCTTTCTATACAGTAGAAGAACAAGAAACTAGACAAGCTTCGCCAACTCAATTCTCTATGGTTGCAGAAGAAATAAGAGACCCTCAAATTTTTACAATATTAAAACCCTTTGAAATAGACAAACCATACCTAAGGAAAGACTTTTATTCTGACAAGAATAGTTTCAAACGTGAAGCATTCTTCATAATGTTTGACAAACATGAAAGAGACAAAATTCAAGAAGAACACTATGCCTTTTTAAATAAGCACAAATTAAATATTTACTTTTTCATTGGTTTTTAGATTTGTCCAAAAAAGAACATGATACTAGTAAGAAAATTAATGTAACAAATAAAGTCACAAAACCTGGACCCGAGTAGACAAGAAAACTCTAGAAGCTAAAAGACCACCCATGGAAGAAATAAAAATTCCAGTAAGAAAAGAAACAATTATTGCTTCCCCATACAAAATACAAAATGCGCTAGATAGACAAAAAGAAGAAACAAAAGAAGATATTCAAAAACTTATGGAACAAAACAATTTTGCAAACCAGTATTTAGATACGGTAGGAACCCAATTAGATCAAATAGAAACATTAGTAAGGTCTGAATCTAGATCGGACTGAAAAGGAAAAAATAAAGAAATAAATGAGCCTATACTTAAATCGATCCTTTCAACCAGAAGAAAACTTTTCTTTAAAAAATGATAGTCAACTACTTGAAGAAATTGAACAACATTTAAAAAGATTAAACTTAAGTGAACCAACTAGTTCAAATTCTTTAAGAATCAATACCCTTTCTGACCTTAGAGAAGATTCAGATAGTGACTCTGACGTCAGTCAAATTGAAGAAAATTTCAAAGTAGAAAAACTAAAATTTCCCCCTTCAAGAAATTATTATCCAAGACCAACCCCAATAGATTTACAATTTGAAGAAGCCAAACTTGAGAAACAAGCTGGATATTCTGCTGGTACTTTGTATGAGTGGAATATAGATGGCATGAGTGAATATAGAATCATAAAACACATCATTGAAATGTTGATGGTTAGCAATGTTTACAAAAATACAAAACCAGATAGAGAAATCAGTAATATCCTCGTTGCAAGATTTACTGGTCAATTGAAAGGATGGTGGGATAATTATCTCACATCCGACCAACGATATCAAATTATAAATAGTGTTAAAATAGAACAAACAACTGGTGCAATGATTGTTGACCAGCAAAATCAGCCGATAAAAGATCTAGTGGCAACTCTCTGTTACTCCATCCTGACTCACTTCATAGGCAATCATAAAGCAATCAAAGATAGAATGGCCGAAACCCTTACAAATCTAAGATGTAAGAAACTTCAAGATTTCTGGTGGTACAAAGATGTTTTTCTCTCAAAAGTCATGCTTAAAACTGACTCAAACCAACCTGTATGGAAAGAAAAATTCATATCAAGATTACCAAATCTTTTTGTTGAAAAAATTAGACAAAAGTTAAAACAAATTTACGGTAATGAAATTCCTTATGGAGATTTAACCTATGGACAGTTAATTAGTACGATTAACACCACAGGTTTAGAACTCTGTAATGATATTAGGTTAAAAGCCCAAATGAAAAAGAATTAGATCACAACAAAGAAAGAACTAGGATGCATGAATTAACTGTAATGACTCTATAATGACTTTACCAAGATGCATGAATTCATGTAAAGAAAAACACGTCAAAGTCTTCAAAGCCTGTCAAGTTCGGCAGAATCTTATCTTGACGAATCTCCTCAAATCTATCAGAAATCAAATTACTTTCCATCTGTATTATTGTTACAGTGTTGTAAAACGGCTAAAAAAGCCCATCAAATGTAACAATGAGGGCAGGTTTTGGAAAAGGTCCAAAAGAGAGTTTAGATCAGAGTTTTTCAACAGTGGGAAAAAGAGTTTCTTTGAGAGTTTTTAGAATTCAGAAGAGTGCAAAAAAATTTAGTGAGTGTTAGTCAGTACCTTGCTCTCACCAAGATCTTGTATTCAAATACTTTCATCAATCAAAGTTCTTCACGTTGAAAATATTTCAAGGTATCTTAATTTCATTATTCTGTCAATATTTTATATGATCATGTCTTTATATTTACAATTAAAATTAGATATTGCTGAATATCAATTTCAACTTCAAAAGATATGTTCACAACAAAAATTTGTTGAAGGAAAATATCATGTTATTCTTCTTCATGCAGATCCAGATTCTTTTAATTATGATTGTTATAATTTATATGATATGCCTTTTGAAAGTTTTGATATTATTATTTCAATGATTAAGACAAGACTAGAAAGGTGCAAAAAGGTTCTTGAATTGTTAGCAGTATAGAAACTCTAGAACTTCACAGTTTGCTTATTAGAATTCCAATTCTTGTCAAGTCACTTTCAAATCCTGTGAAGCCACTCCAAATCTAGGTAAGCCCCTCAATTTCAGTTTAGCTTGTCCTAGGGTACATGTGCTAAGCTGGATTTGGGATAGCTCAAGCTAAACTGGAATTGAGGGGCTTACCTAGATTTGGAGTGGCTTCACAGGATTTGAAAGCGACTTGACAAGAATTGGAATTTTAATAAGCAAATTATGAAAGTTCTTTGGAATAGTGTTTGATTATAAAATTAGGTTGGTAAATACTCCAGTCATAGTCGGCTATGGGTGTATAATATAAATTAAAATGATCAAATTCAAAACAAACAGGAGGAAGAACCACGGGGTATTTGGCTTCAACGAATCTTAATTGTAATTTGGTTCACGCAAGTTGTTTTTGGTACCTAGCTATCACTCTTTTAATTTTGTTTATCCTAAACATCTAACAAGTTAGCTTTGAAAGTTCTTCTTTATAATAATTTAATAAACCTTGAATCATTGAAATTCTCCATTCAAAATTCATAGAAGAAATATAACATAGATTGTAGCAATCATATTCATAACTATTTGGTGGAGAAGGAAGAAGAAGAACAGGATAAATTCCTTGAACAAATTTTTGTTGTAATTCTAATCTTCGCAGATAAAATTGATATTTAGCAATTTTATTTCTCAAATGCGATAGTAAAAACATGATAATGAAATAAAGATACCTTGAAATAGTTGAAACTTTGATTGATGAAAGTATTTGAATACAAGATCTTGGTGAGAGCAAGTATCTGACTAACACTCACTAAACTTTTTTCTGAATTCTAAAACTCTCTAAGAAACTCTTTTTCTAACTCTTTTGGACCTCTTAAAATAGCTCTGCCCACATTTATACATTTGATGGGCTTTTATAGCTGTTTTACAATACTGTAACACTAATACAGCTGGAAAGTAATTTGATTTTTGATGGATTTGAGGAGATTCGTCAAGATAAGATTCTGTCGAACTTGACAGGCTTTGAAGACTTTGACGTATTTTCCTTTGCATGAATTCATGCATCTTGGTAAAGTTATCTTTGTAAGGTCACCATCGGTCACTAACACTGGCTTTATGCATATTGAAAAGAAGGTCTTTGTTTGAAAAATTTGCTTCTAAATGTCCCTAGCAAGGAACGTGTCAACAAAAAGTGAACTTTGGGAAAGGTTGCACTATTCACACATGTCCCATTTATTAGGGTTAGGACACCTATAGGAATTGGGTTTTGTCCGATTGGAGATCTGATTTGGTTTTTGTCTGATTGGAGATCTTTTGAGGGAATCTTACTATTTGAGTGACAGCTGTGCGACTAGAAATCGCCGAGCACATAAGCATCTGGATCATGATTTGTGAACTGAGACTGGACCTCATCCGTGATGTCATCATCTCCATTATCACTTTTGGACATTTGAAATAACACTTCTTTGAGCTTTAGGGCATACTTGTGAGGTGAAGAGATGCCTGCTAGCTGACTTTGAATCTTGGACTTTTGCAATAGGAATTGGCTTTGCTCTTGACTTTGAATTACTGATTCTTGTTTCCAGTATTGAGGATGATTTTTGAACCAATGGAGGAGGGAGTCTTCTGAGAATTTGTCAATTGTGAAGCCATCCCACCACTTTTGTTTGAATCTTCTAGTTAATGTCATTGCTTGGTCTTGATTTGGTGGAGATACAATAATATCCCACGAAAGGATTCATGCAATATTTTGGAAAGCATAAAAGGTAAAAACTGCATCAAAGGGTTTGATGACAGAGATTTCACAATTTTCTTGAAAAAAATTGAACAAACTTTTCATTTGTGAAGGCAAAATGACTTCGGTTGCACCAAAAAACTGCCACCAGGATTTGAACCATGAAGGGAATTTTGGACGGAAATTATTGCAAAAGAAAATGAACCAGGAATGTTGCCTGCCTTTATTTTGAAGATAAAAAACATTTGTCCAGGCATCCACATAATCCCAGTTGTTTAAGGAAATTGGAATGCAGAGAATTGTAGAGAGAAATTGTGTGTTATATTATTGATAATAGGAACCTTTTATATAGAGATTTACAGAGTACATACAAGGTAATAGAATCTGAATATAACTAGGAAATCTAGAACTTTCTCCTATTACAACTTTGAACTGAACCCTAGTTTGAAGAGGCACACTAGAATTCAACTTCCTTCAATACTCCCCATTGTGCCGCTCAAACTTGGTGATGACGCTTTGATCGTTGCCTCACTAAAAACCTTGCCAGGTAACAAAAACCCAACGGGACAAAAATAACCCTGGTCGAAGGATAAAAAGAGCACAACACATCCTTCACTCTTCGAGATCGAACATGTAGACATCATCCTTCCCCTGATGTCGACATCTCCCCCTGATTGCTACAATCATGGGAGTTCGGATAACTTTCTCAATCCGATGCTCTTCACATATTTCTCGAAGGTGGATTTAGGTAACGACTTAGTAAATAAGTCCGCTACATTTTCCTCTGATCGGATTTGATTTACTTCAATCTTTAGAAGTGATTGTTGTTGCTGGTTTTAAAAAACTTAGCTGATATATGCTTGGTGTTGTCGCCCTTGATGAAACCTAATTTCATTTGCTCAATACAACCTGCATTATCTTCATAAATGCATGTAGGTTCATCTGTGGTAGACTTCAAACCTCAAGTTCCTTGAATGTGTCTAATTACAGACCTTAGCCATATACATTCACGTACGGCTTCATGTAAAGCAATAATCTCTGTATGACTCGAGGAGGTAGCAACAAGGGTATGTTTTGTAGACCTCCAAGATATCGCAGTGCTTCCCATGGTAAAGACATAACCCGTTTGGGAGTGACCTTTGTGAGGGTCAGAGAGATACCCTGCATCAGCAAAATCTATCAAAACATCACCATCATATTGGTGTAAGGGATGAGGATGACACCGGCCACCCTTGGTGGTAGCTTTGCTAGTCACGGCGTCTTGAATGGTGCCTCTTGGGCTAATGAGGTCTATTCTCATTCTTCCGTCATTCTTTTCTCTCTGCAGGGATGAAATAAGCCCATATCTATCGTACATTTTAAGTAACGAAAGATTGTCTTTATACCAGTCCAATGACTTTGCGTTGGCGCGGGGCTTTATCTAGCCAACAAGTTCGTAACAATTGAGGTGTCTGGTCTTGTATTGTGATAAGTACAATAATGCGTCTATTGTACTCAGGTAAGCACTTTTGCTATTAACACGTTTTAGTCATCATCCCTGGGATGAAACGGATCCCTCTTAGGGCCAAGACTACGGACGACCATGGGAGTGCATCTTTGATTTCGTAAAAATGCCTAAGCATCTATTGACACGGTATACAAGTTCTGAATCTAGACAAAACCGTGTTCTCCCAAGGTCTTTCCTCTCAAACTCAGATTTTAGGTGTTCAGCAGTTTCCCTTAACTCTCAAGGATTCCAATTATGTTTATCAACATAAACAGCGATAATTACAAATCCAGAACTTATCATGAAAACGCATGGGCATAGTTCATCATATCAAGTAGTCACTTTAATGAGCATTTCAACCTCATTGCAAATGCGGTCCATGGTCTAGAGCCACTTGACTTGGGTAAACGAAGTTCATAAGAACCTTCATTATATTTTGTATCTAGACCCCCATAAAAATACGTAGTGACCACATTTGTAAGTTGCATGTTCAGTTATTCAGAAACTACCAAACTGACAAGGTAGTGGAGTGCAATAACATCCATTACGAAAGAATATGTCTTCTCGTAGTCGATTTTAGGGCATTTTGTGAGAAGCCTTGCGCCATAAGGTGAGATTACCATATCTTTTTCTCATCACGCTATCTAATGAAGACCTATTAATGTCAACAGGCTTTATGTTAGGAGGTGTTGGCATCTCAGGCCCGAAATCCTTCCTCTTTGTTAGTGAATCCAATTCAACCTGAATCACATATTTCCATTTAGGCCAATTTTCTCTACGTTGGCATTCTTCAACGGAGTAAGGTTTGATGTCATTGGTCTCAATAATCCCACGTCCTCATGTACACTAGTGTAGTTTGTAGAGATCTCTATATTCACAGGAGTTGGTTCTAACGTTGAGGTGTCCCCCAACGATATCTCTTAGACATAACCACAATCCAGAATATTCTCATGAGACGGATTCTGAGTATCAATGATCAATGGATCAAGTTGTGCCAAACTCGTTCTCTTCCTAGGGCGAGAATCTATCAAACCTATGAGTCTCCTTCGCTCTTTAGCGGAACCCATGGCCTATGACGCCATTATGCCACATTGTGGCGTCACTATACCACCATCCATGGTGTGGTGCCGTGCCCATCTCTTCTGGGTGGCGCCATGTCCTCATGGGGGGACATCTATCCTTGCAGGCATGTTTGCAGCAGGTATATATGATCTCGTCACTTTTAGGGGATCGAGATGAGACATAGTGGGGACAGACCACGACAATTCCTGTCATTCCTGTTGAACGCTGATGTTCTAATCTCCCCCTAATGACGGGAAGACTGTCTCATCAAAGTGACAATCCGTAAATCTAGAGGTAAAGAGATCGTCTGTCAAGGGTTCTACATAGCGGAAGGATAGTTGGAGATTTATATCCAACATAAATATATATATGCATTCATTGCAATGACCCATTTTAATGCGCTGTGGCGGCACAATTGGCACATAAATCGCACACTCAAATATGCATAAGTACGAGATATTAGACTCGCACGCAGTCACTAGTTGTAACGCAAATAAAAGTTGAGTGGCTATGAATCGTAGACGAATTAGCATAGCTGCATGCGATATTGCATAACCCCAAGTGGAAATATTGGTACGCATTACCAATGTCTGAGCTACCATCGTAGTCGTTTAATGGTGGCTTTTCCGCGAGACCATTGGGGTGTGTACATGGGAATATGATGCCTAATATCAATCCCCAATGATATGCAATAGTCATCGAAAATTTTCGATGTAAACTCTCTAGCATTATCAAGTCGAATTGATTGAATGAGATGATCCGGGTAGTGAGCCCGTAGCCATATGATCTGGGCCAGGAGTTTATCATAAGCAGCATTATAAGTGAACAATAGAGCGACATGTGACTAGCATGTCTATGTGTCAACCAACATCTTAAAACATATAAACAATCCGCAAGTTGGTTGAAGCGGTCCACATAATCCCCTTGGATTGTATGTAAGAATGAAATATTTTCTTTAGTGTCCTTTGCATAGGATGGTCTCGATCCTAATTTTACTAAAGAGCAGGTTTTGCAGAACGAAATATGAGCTTTAGAAACAACCAATAAGGATTTTGGTTGAGACATGAAGTCACAAGTGACTTTAGAAGTAACAAGAGGAGGCGAATTAAGGGGTATGGCGTCAATGCCATATTGTCGCCACCGGCCATGTGTGGTCGGTTTTGCACATTCATGGCGTCGTGAGGGCAGGTGCAGCTCCTCAAACCAATTTTTGGTTCTTACTTCTCTTCGTTCTGAAGAATGGATGTCAGTGTGAAGTCTTTAATAGACGGATCATCATATCATGACCTGGGTGTCCCAAACGGTCATGTCAAAGCCTATGTGTATCAGAATCTCATAAGTCATCTCTCATGACATGGTTTGATTCAATGATTCGAATAGTGGTTGTATACAACCCACTAGAACGACACATAAGTTTCTCTAAGACTCGTTTATGTCTGTAGTCATTAGAGGTGATGCAAAGGAACTCTTGTCCATTCTCACAATGTGTTTCCACATGAAAATCATTGGCTCTTTATATCTTTTAAATAATAAAGTTTGAATTAAAGTATGTCCAAGACATTAAACAAAAGAATCGACACTTTATTAATAGCCAATGATTACATTAGAGTTTCGTAACCAAAAATCTAATCCAAAATAAAAATCAAACTAAGACAAATTGTAGTCACTCAATCCTTTTGGTAACTCCAATTAAACATGATCAGGAAGTAAGAAGAGATGTCGGTGGAGCGAGGCTCTCTTAAGTACCACTAATCTCAACTAGTTTCCTAGACATCATACTTAATTGGGTGAGCCTAGTGAGAGAGAGTTAATACAAAATATCATTTATTGATTAAGGCATAATTTCCATAACATAATTCTTGGAAAAATAAAAGACTATACTAAAGAAATCTGCGGCATTTCGTCTTCATCGCCAGATTTAAAGTCTTATTTGACTCGATGTCTTGATCACCGTGAGGAGGCTACCTTCTTAGGTACATTGAAAACTCAGGCCCATTGATCTGACGTTCCATATCAGAAATAGATACCATGAAGAGGATTCTCCCTTGATTGAGGCGCATTGGTGCAATGTGCATGGTCCCTAGGACCTGAGGCGTTGAAAAATTATGACCATGGCCAAGTAGGCTTCATGGTTTCCAACCCTTCGTCCCTCAAAGTC